>NC_060138.1:116254098-116554931 GCF_021461385.2 Schistocerca piceifrons
ACATATCTTAATCTCACCCAGCCAGTCTATTGTTTTCAACATATGATCCATAAATAATATGAACAACAGTGGAGACAGGTTGCAGCCTTGTCTTACCCCTGGAACTACTCTGAGCCATGAACTCAGTTTACCGTCAACTCTAACTGCTGCCTGACTATCCATGTAAAGACCTTTAATTGCTTGCAAAAGTTTGCCTCCTATTCCATAATCTCGTAGAACAGACAATAACTTCCTCCTAGGAACCCAGTCATATGCCTTTTCTAGATCTATAAAGCATAGATACAGTTCCCTGTTCTACTCATAACACTTCTCCATTATTTGTCGTAAGCTAAAGATCTGGTCCTGACAACCTCTAAGAGGCCTAAACCCACACTGATTTTCATCCAATTGCTCCTCAACTAATTCTCGCACTTTCCTTTCAACAATACCTGAGAAGATTTTACCCACAACGCTGATTAAAGAGATACCTCTGTAGTTGTTACAATCTTTTCTGTTTCCATGTTTAAAGATTGGTGTGATTGCTGGTTTTGTCCAGTCTGATGGAACCTGTCCTGACTCCCAATCCATTTCAATTATCCTGTGTAGCCATTTAAGACCTGACATTCCACTGTACTTGATGAGTTCCGACTTAATTTCATCCACCCCAGCTGCTTTATTGCACTGCAATCTATTGACCATTTTCTCCACTTCCTCAAATGTGATCCTATTTCCATCATCATTCCTATCCCATTCTACCTCGAAATCTGAAACATTACTGATCGTATTTTCACCTACATTGAGCAACTCTTCAAAATATTCCCTCCATCTGCCCAAGGCATCCACAGGATTCACCAGCAGTTTTCCTGACCTGTCCAAAATACTTGTCATTTCCTTCTTACCTCCCTTTCGAAGACTGCTAATTACACTCCAGAATGGTTTTCCAGCAGCTTGACCCAATGTCTCCAACCTGTTTCCAAAGTCTTCCCAAGATTTCTTCTTGGATGCTGCAATTATCTGTTTGGCTTTGTTTCTTTCTTCAACATAACTTTCTCTGTCTACCTGAGTTCTAGTATGTAGCCATTTTTATACGCCTTCTTTTTCCTTTTACAGGCTGCCTTGACTGTGTCATTCCACCAAGCTGTTTGCTTCCTCCTACTTACCTCACAAAAATCTTCGTTACTCTAACTACTGCAATACAGCGAGCGCCAATACTGCCAGCTAAATAAAGGATTCTAACTACTGAAGGCGCTAACTACTGATAGGCATAGTTAGCAAAAGAGAGATTTTGATAGAGAACGAACAATTTATTTACCTTAATAGTGTTCAAGATTCATAATATATATATATATATATATATATATATATATATATATATATATATATATATATGTGTGTGTGTGTGTGTGTGTGTGTGTGTATCAGTTCATGACGTCCAGTCTTACAAATTTACTCTCTCTGATGGAGACACGTCCAGATCATCCGCTCTCAAAACTCCGCCATCTCTCTCCCCACATCCACCACTGCTGACGGCTCACCTCCAACTGCGCAACGCTACGCGCTGTTAACAGCCAACTGCCCAAGACTACAATAGCAAATTCCAACAATGCAAACCAGCCACAGACTGCACACAGCACAGTCAGTGATTTAGATATGGAGCGCTACGTGACGTTACCAACATAAAAACCTAAGCAGCCTACTTACAACCTTTTAATATTTCTTTACTAACAGCCGCTCACAGAGTTGCAGATGACATGATATACGCTGAGAAAAAAGCACAGAAAATATGCTGCAGTGACAATAATTCTTAAAAACTTGCAATAACATACAAAAAATTAGGTAGTGTGAAAGTATCCATAGAACACTATATTTAAAAATAAAATACGAGCAGTAAAACTCTAACCATGTGTTATTTGTATAATTATGCTATTTTCTGCATATTTTAGATTTAAAGAACCCAATGATGATGGTGATATTCGTCGCCGAAACTAGTTTGGAGAATAAATAAATAAATGACAAGGTGTTTTGCGTCAAGGCGGACTCACAATTCCGATATTGATGAACATTACTGTACTGCGCGGGTCCTCTGTGCCCCGTCGGAAACAGCACACTACAGCCGCAGCCTACGAAAGGCGCGTTAACAAAGTGAAACAATCAGTGAATTCTGTCCAGCAGGTGATACTAATAGCAAGCACGGAAACAGTTATCCTGTAGCTGATATAGATAACTTGTTAAAACTGAAAGCTGGCTAAAGCTGGAGATTAGTTCAGCCGAAATTTTTCTGAGGGACCTAACGGCATTCACAAAGGATGGATTAAAATAATACTTCTGGTGGCAGCTTGTTTGTTGCTGTTAGAAGTAGGTTATCTTGAACTGTAATTGAATCAGGTCGTTCTGTTAGTATGGATAGAGGTTATACCTAACAGCTAGAATAAATTAATAAGCAGTTCCTTTAACCGACTCCCTGACGTAGATGGTACAGTTACAGAACAGTTCAAAGATAACTTCAATTCCATTTCAAATGGGTACCACACTCATACAGTTATAGTAGATGATTACCTCAATAACCTCCGATATGTTGGTAAAAACACATGTTCGAAGCCTCTGATATGTATAAATCATCGTCCGAGACTACTAAATACTATCTCCGAAATTTTTTTTGTGTAGTTATTTCACGAGCTTACCCGAAGTATAAATGGTTGCGAAATCATACTTGACCTCTTAGCAACAAATAATCACGAGGAAATGGGGAGCAACATCACGTAAACAGGAATTAGTGACCACAAGGTCGTTGTAGCAAGACTAAAATACCGTATCATCAAAAACCACCAGAAATAAACTCAAAATATCTCTTTAGGCAAGCGCAAAAAAAAAAAAAAAAAATCCGCATGACCCCTACCTAAGAGATATTCTACATCCTTCCGAAATATGTTAAGCACAGACCACAAGTGGCTTAAATTCAAACAAATTCTATTGACAGCAGTTAAGGGATTCATATCAAATAAATTAGATGCTGAACTGATCCCCAACGGTACACAAAAGATGTCAGAGCACTGTTACAGAACCAACCAAGAAACATGCCAAATATAATTAAGTGCGAAATCCCCAAGATTCTTGAACTTTTAGAGAAGCCAGTAATTTAGCGTGGATTCAATGCGAAATATTTGTAATACACTACTGGCCACCACGGAGATGACGTGGTACAGAGCCGAAATTTAACCGACAGGTAGAAGATGCAGACATATGCAAATGATTAGCTTTTCAGCGCATTCACACAAGGTTGTCGCCGGTGGCGATACCTACAACGTGCTGACATGAGGAAAGTTTCCAACCGATTTCCAATACACAAACAGCAGTTGACCGCCGTTGCTTGGTGAAATGTTGTTGTGATGCCTCGTGTAAGGAGAAGAAGTGCGTACCATCACGCTTCCAACTTCGATAAAAGTCGGATTGTAGCCTACCGCGATTGCGGTTTATCGTATCGCGACACTGCTGCTTGCGTTGGTCGACATCCAATGACTGTTAGCAGAATATGGAATCGGTGGGTTCGGGACGGTAATACGGAACGCCGTGCTGGATCCCAACGCCCTCGTATCACCACTAGCACTCGAGATGACAGGCATCTTATCCGCATTGCTGTAACGGATCGTGTAGGCACGTCTCGATCCCTGAGTCAACAGATGGGGACGTTTGCAAGACAACAACCATCTGCACGAACAGTTCGACGACGTTTGCAGCAGCTTGGACTATCAGCTCGGAGACCATGGCTGCGGTTACCCTTGACGCTGCATCACAGACAGGAGCACCTGCGATGGTGTACTCAACGACGAACCTGGGTGCACGAATGGCAAAACGACATTTTTTCCGATGAATCCAGGTTCTATTTACAGCATTATGATGGCCGCATCCGTGTTTGGTGGCATCGCGGTGAACGCACATTCGAAGCGTGTATTCATCGCCATACTGGCGTATCACCCGGCGTGATGGTATGGGGTGCCATTGGTTACATGTCTCGGTCACCTCTTGTTCGCGTTGACGGCACTTTGAACAATGGAAGTCACATTTCAGATGTGTTACGACCCGTGGCTCTACCCTTCATTCGATCCTTGCGAAACTCTACATTTCAGCAGGATAACGCACGACCGCATGTTGCAGGTACTGTACGGGCCTTTCTGGATACAGAAAATGTTCGACTGCTGCCCTGGCCAACACATTCTCCAGATCTCTCACCAACTGAAAACGTCTGGTCAATGGTGGCAGGGCAACTGGCTCGTCACAATACGCCAGTCACTTCTCTTGATGAACTGTGGTATCGTGTTGAAGCTGCATGGGCAGCTGTACCTGTAGACGCCATCCAAGCTCTGTTTGACTCAATACCCAGGCTTATCGAGGCCATTATTACAGCCAGAGGTGGTTGTTCTGGGTACTGATTTCTCAGGATTTATCCACCCAAACGGCGTGAAAATGTAATCGCATGTCAATTCTAGTATAATATATTTGTCCAATGAATACCCACTTATCATCTGCATTTCTTCTTGGTGTAGCAATTTTAATGGCCAGTAGTGTAGTTTCGATGTGCGAACCATCTCGAAACATGACGTCCAAAGAGATTATGGTCGTATGTAAAGTACACGAACGGGAAGACCCAGTCAATACCCTCATTGCGATGGTAATGTTACTGATACCAATGTCGTTAAAGCCAAGTTACTAATGCCGTTTCGCGAAATTCCCTCATCATAGACGACGAAATAAATATCGTAAAGTTTAAATGACGAATAGCAGCCAACATGAGAAGTGGGAAGTACAGGAGGCAGTCAAAAGAAAACGAGGCGGATAAAAAGTAGATGAACTGCTCAGTACTTCAGGAGTAATCGTAGAAACTGTTAATACTTTTACCCCACGGTGAGATAATATGGTTAATGCGTTCATGGAAAAATGTTTGTTGCATTCAGAACCATGATTGTACTGAGACGTATACATTTTCGTCCAAAGTAAATTGACGGCCACAAATTTCTTAATTATGGAAATCACAGAACGAGAGATCTGGACTTCAGATCGACAGTACTGCAGCGTACACATCTTGGTCTCTCTCCATGAGATTTCCTTACTTTCGGAGCCTGAAGAAATGCACCCGTGGCTGTCGGTGTGTTCCGGACACAGAAGGGAACACTGGGGCATAATCATGGTTCCGTAGGCAACCACAAAACATTTTTGCATGAGGGCATTCACCATGTTATCTCACCGTGGAATAATTGTATTTAATATTATGGCGAATGCTTTTGAAATAACAGGGTGTACTTACCTTTCCATCTGTCTCCGTTTCCATTTTATTAGCACTTCCAGATATCCACAGTATAGCGGAGTAACTGAAATCACTAAATGAAGGCAATTCTTCTGATCCAAAATGTATACCAGTTAAATTCGTTTCAGAGTACGCAGACGCAACAGCTGTATACCTATCAGACAACCGTGCACTCGATGAAAAATTCCTACTCAGACTGGAAAGCTGCACAGGTCACACCAGTATTCAAGAAAAGAAATACGAGGGTTGGAACTTTAATAGTGGCAATTATTTATTTACAGCTCGTACAAAATAGATACGTGTTTCAACGTTTTACTAACCTTCAGACTAGTCACCAGCATTGTGTGTAGCCCGTTGCCAGCGATGTGGAAGTCGTAGGATACTCTTAGCAGTGACAGTTGTGTTGACAGTTCGAGCGGAGCGGTCTATTACCCAACGAATTTGTAGCAGTTCTGCAGCAAAGTCGTGAAGTGTTTCCTTCAGTTTAGAAATCGAGTTGAACTCACGAGGGCTTAAGTCAGAGGAGTGCAGTAGGTGGCATAGCACTTAGCAGCCCCATCAATCAAACAAATCAGTAACAGCTTGCACTGTATGTGCTTCAGCATTGTCCTGCAAAATGATGGTCAGGTCCTGCAGGAAGTGTCATCACTTCTGTTTCTATACTGTTAATTTTGGAACACAGCCTTTGGAACACAACCTTTGCCGCGACCGCATTTGTATTTGCCTTGAGTGTGATATCCTTGAGGAAGGCAAGAGGTTTGTTGTCCTTATATAGTCTAAGAGAGCTTTGCTACTTGTCATTACATGACTACCGTTCTTGTGTCGTTGAGGACGGGGACATGTCCCCGAGGTCTATTTCTATTGTGCCGCTTACGGGCTTGCAACAGCATCCGACGTCGGCATGAGCAATTGTTATTTATTCACCTTTGATATACTTCCTTTTCGTGTCAGAAACCTTGAAGCATGGTTAAAGTATGAAGTGAGGCTCGAGTAAAATTGTATTCCTTAAAGTATGTTGGTTCTAAAGAAGAGACATTAATATTTTGGCTTCTTTAAAATCTTGTACTGTTCTAATGAAAAGAGACATTTATGCTAGGACCTTGTAAGATGGTGGGAAAATTTTTTACACGTTCAATAAATTGGTTATAAAGATTGTAAAGTAACGGGCGAACTTCAATAAATTTCCGTCCATTCCTCTAGGACATGACTGAGTCCTTCTTCTCGGTATAAGTCCTTGCTGACGATGTAACACACAGCGTTACATTTTTGCACCGATAGCTGTTGTCAGATCGCTAAACAAGGATGTCTTAAATGTAAAGAAGCGTTAACAAGTAATTTTTTTTAATGCTGTTGAAATTTTTGACTGAACATACCTCGTGACATGTAATATATGAACGACATTCTATGTTAAAGCTTATCCTTCTTCTTTTAAGCTAGAAACGAAAGCAGTTGTTAATACGGTGATATGATGTACAGTGGATGTTTGGTATGCATTCCATCGATGCTCAACAATCGTATACAATATCAATAACAGTCCCCAGCAATATGATTAAATACTACCTAGCACATACATTAACTGAGAACGTAGCTAATGCCTGAAAATATCTGAATATTCAAACAGCAATGTAATGGGGAACATCAGGTGTTCACGAGTTTTGGATCACATATTCACCTTTAATTTCGGTACTAGTAATTCTGTTTCAATCCCAATCTCACTTTTTTGAAGAATAGCTGAGTTGCTCTTGGTAGCTCTCGATCAAGTCCAATAACCCTTGCCTATGTTGTAATCCTGTTTACATTGATCGCATGCAACGACGGTATCGACAGGTTATTGCTCGCGAATAAGGTTTGAATTTGCGCAATCCCTGTAGAGCAGCTCGTGCAGAACGCGGCGCTGGCGCCTTCGAGACGGATTGCTCCTCCGTCCTCCACTGAAGCCGACAGCCGCCCTTCTTTTCTCCTCCCCCTGCCTCATCTAATCCCGTCATATCTCTCCGCCCAGGCTGTGATGTATCGGTGAGCTGCTACACTGGCGTGGCTCAGGGGAGAAGCAGCGCAAGGCGCTCAAATCCAGGCATCACTCAACAGGCGTTCACGAACCTCCTACAACGCTTTGCTTCATGGCGATTTTCGTAGCTTATCTAACGAATGCAGGACCAAACAGCAGCACGTGCTAGCACGTCACGAACATACAATTTGCAGACAAATGCTGTGATCTCTGACATAAACAGTACTTGCCTTATCCTACAGGCATGTCTTTATAGTTTCAAAACAGAGCGATGTGGCCCCAGTGGGTAGCACATTGGACACGCATTCGGGAAGATGCGCGTCCGGCCACTCGAACAGGTTTTCCCTGATTTCCGTCAATTGTTCCAGGAAAATGTCGAGTTGTTTCGTTTGAGAAGGCGCGACCGATTTCCTTCCCCATCCTTGACACTGTCCGAAATTTTGCCTCGCCTCAAATGACTTCGATGTTGACGGGTCGTTAAACACTAATCTTCTTTTCCGTTCAAGTGTCAGTAGCACCAAGATTTTTGGTCGTGATGAAAGGTATCAAAGCCAAAGTGGTCCCATAAGAAGAAACATCTACATCTACTTCTACATTTTTTACTCCGCAAGCCACCCAACGGTGTGTGGCGGAGCGCACTTTACGTGCCACTGTCATTACCTCCCTTTCCTGTTCCAGTCGCGTATGGTTCGCGGGAAGACCGACTGCCGGAAAGCCTCCGTGCGCGCTTGAATCTCTCTAATTTTACATTCGTGATCTCCTCGGGAGGTATAAGTAGGGGGAAGCAATATATTCGATACTTCATCCAGAAACGCACCGTCTCGAAACCTGGACAGCAAGCTACACCGCGATGCAGAGTGCCTCTCTTGCAGAGTCTGCCACTTGAGTTTGCTAAACATCTGCGTAACGCTATCACGCTTACCAAAAGCGAATATAGGGGGACAGAAGCAGGAAACCTGCATCGATGCGCGTGGTAAGGTCCTGAAACGTCCCCTTAGAAAAATTTTGTAAATGACAGTGCTGGAAAACCTCTACGTTATTTGATTTTCAAACAGCTGTGCAAAACTGACGTGCTCTGACATTTCTCTCTTTACTTATTCTCATCGACACTAAACTGACACACAATATTTTTAGCGCAACACAATCTGACTTTCAATAATCCCTACAAAAAAATGGCCCTGACTAACAATAACCCATACCTTTCATGAATCACTTACCTCACGAAAATCTTCGTAACAAATGGTTCAAATGGCTCTGAGCACTATGGGACTTAACATATATGGTCATCAGTCCCCTAGAACTTAGAACTACTTAAACCTAACTAACCTAAGGACATCACACAACACCCAGCCATCACGAGGCAGGGAAAATCCCTGACCCCGCCGAGAATCCAACCCGGGAACCCGGGCGTGGGAAGCGAGAACGCTACCGCACGACCACGAGATGCGGGCAAAATCTTCGTAACTCGAACTACTGCAATACAGCGACAGCCAATACTGCCAGCTAAATAAAATATTGTAACTACTGAAGGCACTAACTACTGATAGGCATAGTTAGCAAATGAAAGATTTTGATAGAGAACAAACAATGTATTTACCTTAATAGTGTTCAAAAGTCATAATATATATATATCAGTTCATGACATCCAGTCTTATAAATTTACTCTCTTTGATGAACACACGTCCAGATCATCCGCTCTCAAAACTCCACCATCTCACTCCCCGCATCCACCACTGCTGGCGGCTCACCTCCAACTGCGCAACACTATGTGCTCTTCACATCCACCTGCCCAACACAACAATAGCGAATATTCCAGCAATGCCAACCAGCCACAGACTGCACACAGCACAGCCAACGATTTTCATACAGAGCGCTACGTGGTGTTACCAACATAAAAACCTAAACAGCCTACTTACAATCCTAGTGGAAATGACTTGTTATTGAAACCTCAGAACTGTTATGACGTGTTTGTATCTGTCATATGGATGACTATGACGAGTGTTTGTACAATGTAGTATTGTGACGAATGGAAGGACGGGGCAGGATGAAAGCTGATGCCGGCAGGTAGCCTACCCCTCACGAATTGGACCAAGGAGATCGCTTTGTTTAAAGTTCCCTTCACAAGGACGAATCACTATAACGGCCTCACATGCCCTCTCTTCCTGAGGCCTGAGGAGAGGTTTGGAATGTAATCCAGAACATTGCCGCAAAGACTGAGCCGTGACGGCTGTCTCGCAATTTACCGCTATCACCAGTCATATGATCTTTGACTAAAGTGTCGCCGTTGGAGAGCTGCGTCCTCTGCTGTTGATGCTGCGCGTGAGGTGGTCGGTATGGTGGGCAGTATGAGCTGAGGAGCGAAGCGGTGCCGAGCTTCCGTGGGGCCTCTTCGCCGTGGTATTAGCCGTTGGCGGGCGAGTGAGCGATACTAGGGTCGTGTTACCCCGTGTAAGTTACTGAGTGCCGACGTGGACTCTGCTATGATTTATAAAAAGGGGCCCCGAGTTGTCAGGGCGGTGTTCGCTGTCATTTTGGTCTGTCTTCCTTCTGTTTGCTGGCTACGGACGTCCCTGTCTCAATGATATCCGAAGGGCGATGTGATTCCTAGATATGATAGACATTCACTGGCTGATATCTTATTATAACTTTATGTGTTAACCTTATGTATCCATGGTGCTTGTGAACCCTTAGCCAGTATCAAGCGCCGTGTTCTATAAGAAAGCGTATTTGGAAGTTTGGCGGGGGGCATTAGTGTATGCGTTACTTGTTCTTGAACGCCTTCCCTTTGGTCGGGCGATTCTAGGCGCTACAGTCTGGAAACGCGCAACCGCTACGGTCGCAGGTTCGGATCCTGCCTCGGGCATGGATGTGTGTGATGTCCTTAGGTTAGTTAGGTTTAAGTTGTTTAAAGTTCTAGGGGGCTGATGACCTCAGCAGTTAAGTCCCATAGTGCTCAGAGCCATTTGAACCACTTTTTTTTTTTGCAATATTTAGTATTATCAGATACCACTGATGTTTAATCGTTGATGACATAATATGTTGGTTTTGCTATTTTATTGGCCTATTTGTAATTTGCTATTGCTCTGGTTTCCCTGAAGCTTCTGCTGTCTACGGAATTATACCGGGTGGTCCATTGATCGTGACCGGGCCAAATATCTCACTAAATAGGCGTCAAACGAAAAAACTACAAAGAACGAAGCTTGTCTAGCTCGAAGTGGGAAACCAGATGGCTCTATGGTTGGCCCGCTAGATGGCGGTGCCATAGGTCAAACGGATATCAACTCCGTTTTTTGAAATAGGAACCCCAATTTCTTGTTACATATTCGAGTAGTACGTAAAGAAATATGGATGTTTTAGTTGGACCACTTTTTTCGCTTTGTGATAGATGGCGCTTTAAAAGTCACAAACATATGGCTCACAATTTTAGACCAGTTGGTAAAAGGTAGGTTTTTTAAATTGAAATACAGAACGTAGGTACATTTGAGCATTTTATTTCGGTTGTTCCAATGTGATACTTGTACCTTTGTGAACTTATCATTTCTGAGAACGCATGCTGTTACATCGTGATTACCCGTAAATACCACATTAATGCAATAAATGCTTAAAATGATATCCGTCAACCTCAATGCATTTGGCAATACGTGTAACGACATTCCTCTCAACAGCGAGTAGTTCGCCTTCCGTAATGTTCACACATACATTGACAATGCGCTGACGCATGTTGTCAGGCGTTGTCGGTGGATCACGATAGCAAATATCCTTCAACTTTCCCCACACAAAGAAATCCGGAGACCTCAGATCCGGTGAACGTGCGGGCCATGGTATGGTGCTTCGACGACCAATCCACCTGTCATGAAATATGTTATTCAATACCGGTTCAACAGCACGCGAACTATGTGCCGGACATCCATCATGTCGGAAGTACATCGCCATTCTGTCATGCAGTGAAACATCTATTAGTAACATCGGTAGAACATTACGTAGGAAATCAGCATACGTTGCACCATTTAGATTGCCATCAATAAAATGGGGGCCAATTATCCTTCCTCCCATAATGCCCTACCATACATTAACCGGCCAAGGTCGCTGATCTTTCACTTGTCGGAGCTATCGTGGATTTTCCGTTGTCTAATAGTGCATATTATGCCAGTTTATACGTTACCGGGCCGGCCGGAATGGCCGTGCGCTTCTAGGCGCTACAGTCTGCAACCGAGCGACTGATGACCTCAGAAGTTAAGTCGCATAGTGCTCAGAGCCATTTGAATCATTTTTTTATACGTTACCGCTGTTGGTGAATGGCGCTTCGTCACTAAATAGAACGCGTGCAAAAATTCTGTCATCGTCCTGTAATTTTTCTTGTACCCAGTGGCAGAACTGTACACGACGTTCAAAGTCGTCGCCATGCAATTCCTGGTGCACAGAAATATGGTACGGGTGCATTCGATGTTGATGTAGGATTCTCAACACCGACGTTTTTGAGATTCTCGATTCTCGCTACTGATGTGTGGATTAGCCGCGACAACAGCTAAAACACCTACTTGGGCATCATCATTTGTTGCAGGTCTTGGTTGACGTTTCACATGTGGCTGAACACTTCCTGTTTCCTTAACTAGCGTAACTATCCTGCGAACGGTCCGGACACTTGGATGATGTAGTCCAGGATACCGAGCAGCATACATAGCACACGCCCGTTGGGAATTTTGATCACAATAGCCACACATCAACACGATATCGACCTCTTCCACAATTGGTAAACGGTCCATTTTAACACGGGTAATGTATCACGAAGCAAATATTGTCCGCACTTACGGAATGTTAAATGAGACCACGTACTTATACGTCTGTGACTATTACAGCGCCATCTATCACAAAGCGAAGAAAGTGGTCCAACTAGAACATTCATATTTCTTTACGTACTACATGAATATGTAATTACAAATGGGGGTTCGTATTTAAAAAAAAAAAAAAAAAACGCAGTTGATATCCGTTTGACCTATGGCAGCGCCATCTAGCGGGCCAACCATAGCGCCATCTGGTTTCCCCCTTCAAGTTAGACGAGTTTCGTTCTTTGTAGTGTTTTCGTTTGATCCTTATTTAGTGAGATATCTGGCCCGGTCACTATCAATGGACCACCATGTATACTGCCTCTGTTCTATGTAAGTGGCTCAGAAAAATTTTAGTCTATTCCAGGACGCATTTGTTCTCTCCAAACCGTTACGGACTAATGTGTGTATGGATGAGCTTTGAATGTCAGGCGAGTGTCCTTCTGGCAGCTTTGATGGTTTGCTAAAAAGAAAAAATCTGGTATTACTTTTTTATTGCTGAATTTGTCATGGTACAGTAACTTCAGTCATTAAGGATTAGGAAGGGAGAGGTTGAGGGAGAGGGGTGAATCTAGTGATCGAATTCCTACTGAAGAATGGATTTCGATAATTCGCTGCACTGATTTAGGGTAACCGCTAAAACAGATTAATGTTTTTAAAAGGCATTACTATCGCTATCTACTTCGTTACATATTTATGACGTCTACAATTGTAGTTTTCACCTTTGAGCATTTTCAATAAGAACCACTCGAAAACTTCATACATTAGGACATGTCAAAATTTCTCAGTGTTCCAATTTAAAAAGGTCGAAAGCAAAAAAATCTGGAATTTTGAATTTTTTAATGAAATAGTTTTAACGGTCGAGGTAGACACCAATATATTTTAAAAAGTCTTACGTGATTTTCAACCGACCCTAGAAAATGTTGAATAATAAAATTAGCACTCCTTCCGAACACGGGTCAAGTACGTTACGGAAAGGTGTGTGTTGCTAAAGGGCTTTACGCCTTCCTTTGTTGCAGCAGTAATCGCGCCACATTACATCCTATTCATACATTCGTATTAAATTATAGCGAGCAGTTTTAAATAACAAGGAAGGGATCTGCGGTTGGGCCACAAACCATTACGCTGTAGTCAATGCTACACAAATTATCGTTAACTTTGGCACAGAGGAAAGAAACAGGTAATGGAATTTCAATCCTCCACCGGTGGCACCTCCCGTAACTTCTACTTCCCCACTGTAAGTTACGCCCAGCGAGTTTGTTTCGGAAGAAGTTACCGGTCCTCGTAAAAGACGGTAAACGGCTGAGGTGAAGAAGAGGAATTGCACAACAAACGAAGAGTTACTTCCCTGGATGAGAACGAGAAAACTTTTGCGGGAGGAGCACTAGAGAATTTGGCGGCAGTACGTGTGCCTGTCGTCGAATTTGGAGGAGCTGTCTCAAAAAAAAATACGTAATTGTCTGAGACTTGTCCAAGGTATATTTAACCACTGTATACAGTTCGTGACTGGTTCCCGTAGATATATTACTCGTCACAAGAACCTAAAAATACATATTTAGCTATAAATTAAAACGGTCGGCCTTCTTGCAAAACGTTTAGTTTAATTTACCAAAGTTTTACGATGTTTGTGGCACCATCAGCGGGTTTTCCGTAAGTTCTTCGTGAAAGACTTACATAAGAAATTTTTGTAAGGATTTGGAACGTGAATATGTTAACGTAGTTTGTTGGTTGTTTGCGTTACGTATGTCACTTGGACTTCAACTTTTGTTGCATTGTGTGTGCCCTGCGTCTGTCAAACGAAATAAGCCGTAGGTCTGTATTAACACAGCATCTTATCTGAAACACAGGAATGTATTGTATACAATACAGGCGTCGCAATAACACACGTGTGTTGTAGCGAGAGTCGCATTAATATAGACTTGTTGCTCATTTAATTTGACACGCACAGGGTAACGAAACTTAAACACCCAGTAATATACCGGGTGATCAAAAAGTCAGTATAAATTTGAAAACTTAATAAATCACGGAATAATGTAAGTGCACAAAATGTCCGACAGATGGCGCTGGTCAGCAAACCTGCTAACGTGACGGGTGAGAGGTACGCCGATATGTTACAGAATCGCATCATCCCCAGACTGGCTGATAAACATCTTCTGGAACGTACGATGTTTATGCAGGATGGCGCTCCACCCCATATTGCTAGACGCGTGAAAGATCTCTTGCGCGCGTCGTTTGATCGTGTGCTCAGCCGCCACTTTCGTCATGCTTGGCCTCCCAGGTCCCCAGACCTCAGTCCGTGCGATTATTGGCTTTGGGGTTACCTGAAGGCGCAAGTGTATCGTGATTGACCGATATCTCTAGGGATGCTGAAAGACAACATCCGACGCCAATGCCTCACCATAACTCCGGACATACTTTACAGTGCTGTTCAAAACATTATTCCTCAACTACAGCTATTATTGAGGAATGATGGTAGACACATTGAGCATTTCTTGTAAAGAAAATCATCTTTGCTTTGCCTTACTTTGTTATGCTAATTATTGCTATTCTGATCAGATGAAGCGCCAGCTGTCGGTAATTTTTTGAACTTTTGTATTTTTTTTGGTTCTAATAAAACCCCGTGTCATTCCAAGAATGTGTATCAATTTGTAGCTTTCTATCTACATTATTCCGTGATTTATTCAGTTTTCAAATTTATACTGACTTTTTGGTCACCCGGTATAAAGGCCTGCCCGGTTAGCCGTGCAGTCTAACGTACGGTTTTCCGGAAGAAGCGCCTGGTACCCGGCACGAATCTGCTCAGCGGACTTGTGTCGAGGTCTGGTGTGCCGGCCAGTCTGTGGATGGTTTTTAAGCGGTTTTCCATCTACCTCGGCGAATGCGGGCTGGTTCCTCTTATTCCGCCTCAGCTACACTATGTCGGCGATTGCTGCGCAAACAAGTTCTCCACGTACACGCACACCACCATGACGTTCCCTGGGCGGTGGGCGATCTACCGGTGGCCGAACCGCACAATAACCCTGAAGTAGTGGTTCGGTGTGGGGCGGCGGAGGGGTGAAGTGAACTGCGGTAGACGTCGTGGGGTTGTGGACCACTGCGGCTGCGGCGGGGACGGAGCCTCTCCGTCGTTTCTAGGTCCCCAGTTAACATACAATACAATATATAAAGAGTGAAAACGTGAAACCTTCTAAGGGCCATATTTTCAAAAACGTGTTTTCACTACTGTTATATTCCCATGTCCGTCGACTTGTTCTAGGTGCCATATTAGGGAGAGAGTAATTAATTCGTTACATGAAGGGGCGTGGTTCTGGTGTTGAGCAGTGCTTTCCTATGCAGTTCCAAGTGCCGCGTGACAGTTTTCCTTCCTCAAGATTTACACCGGACTGTGGAAGGAGAGGCACACAGCAATCGTCTCGCTCGCTTGCTTCTGAACACATAGTGATATTTACTGCTGCGAGTCTGTGTAACTCAAATGCACTGAAGATGGCTATTTATAGCCAAAATCTACATTTGCAAGGGTAATAAAAACTAATGGGATTGCGACTGATTGGTGGTTGCTTTCCCTTCCTTGCACTCGCTGTGCACAACTGTTCTTTATGGAATCAATGTTGGCTAGACTGTGAAGTCAGCTAAAGCTATGAAACCCTTACTCGTAATTCCAATGCATACAACTGAGATTTTTGATTTTATATATGCTGCTGAAACACTGTTGTCAATGCAGGCGTGTGAGATCTAACGCAGTATGTCCAAAGTGTTTCATATTCGTCCATCTCAATTACATTGAAATAGAAGAATGGAAAAATTTCAGTTTATTAATGAAATGGCTGATGTATGCCAAGCTGTACTTAATCTGAAAGACCGACGTATTTATGCGTTGGAAATCACACACACCTGATTCGGTGTCAACATTTCTTCGTCAACAGCGCAATAAATTTTACAACATGTGATCACAACAATGGTGTTGTGTAAGAAACAGATGTTGTAAGTGGGCTGCTCCTGTGTTGGTAGCGCTGTGTATCGCTTTGCATTGAATTTCTGACTGCGCTTTCTTTGTAAGAAACTCTGTGGCTGCTTGGACTCGTTGGAAGTTAATCGCCAGCAGTGTTGGGCAGTTGGAAGTTAGTCGCAAGCAGTGATAGAAGTACTGCTGGGCAGTTGGAGATGAACGGCTCGCAGTGATGGATGTTGGATGTGAGAAGTTAGCATTGATGGAGGGTAGAGGTCTGAAGTGTTAGCGTAGGCTAACGATCTGTACGTGTTCGACCTGGAGATTGAATATTATTATGATATTATAACTTTTTACTAGATGGCAATAACGATTTATGTTTGTGTCTGAACTGGATGTCACATTATTAAGGTAACAAATACATTATATACAAAATCTTTCATTTGCTAACCACATGCCTATTAGTAGTTAGTGGCTTTAGTAGCTAGAATCTTTTATTTAGCTGGCAGTATTGACGCTCGCTGTATTCCAGTAGTTCGAGTAACGAGGATTTTTGTGAGGTAAGTGCTTAATGAAATGTACAGGTTATTGTTAAGATTTCATTTTAGGCAGGGCCATTCTTTTGAATTAACTATTTGAAGTCAGATTATTCTTTTTTGAGTAGTCAGATTGTGTTGCGAATACTGTGAGTCAGTGTTGATATGATAAAAATATGTAAACAGAAAGTAGGTTCACTTGCATTCAATTTCACTCAGAAGTTTAAGTAGAATTTTTTATAAAGAAGTTTCAAACTCAAAATTGAGATTTTTTTTATTTGCTCGTGTATAATTTGTTATTCTCTGGAACGTTTATTTTATTTCCGTCATTGGATCTTCGATACACAGATTGAACAGTATGGGCAAAAGACTGCATACCTAGCCTGCACCATTTTGAATCCGAGCACTTCGTTAGATGTCTTCCAGTCTTATTATTCCGTCTTGGTTTTTGTACATACTTTATATCACTCGTCTTACTCTATATCTTATTCCTATATTTCTCACACCATATTACACTGTCTATTTTTCGAGGTCAGCAAATCCTAAGCAGGTGTCCTGATTTTTCTTAAATCTTGCTTCCATTATCAAGTGCAATGTCATAAATACTTCTCTTGTGTCATTGCTTCCAAAAATCAAGCCGATGGTCATTCAACGAATCTTAAAATTTCTTTTCCATTTATCTCCATATTACTCTTGATGGTATCTTTAACGCATGACTTGTTGACATAGCCGCGCGGGATTAGCTGAGCGGTCTAAGGCGCTGCAGTCACGAACTGTGCGGCTCGTCCCGGCGGAGGTTCGAGTCCTCCCTCGGGAATGGGTGTGTGTTTGTCCTTAGGATAATTTAGGTTAAGTAGTGTGCAAGCTTAGGGACTGATGACCTTAGCAGTTGAGTTCCATAAGATTTCACTCATTTCAACATTTTTTTGTTGACATATGCTGAAGTATGTGTCCAGCAAAAATAAACACATGTGCTATTATGTAACATATTTGTAACATGTGACAAGCCTCCGTGAGCATTATGTACATGGACATGGCCTTCTGGACTAGGTGCCGTGTTCTTTAATATTTTAGCGATTATAAACATTTATAATGTGCTGAGTTTTATCCATCTGACAACTTGCGCATGAGGTTCAGCGTAAAATGAATGTTTTACTTCAAAAAATTGTTTATGTAATCATATTGGAGAAAACAATAAAACATCAAAGTTACACACGAAAAAAAGTGATATATACCTGTTTCTGTTCGTAAATGCATAGTAAACAGAAAAATAAAAATAACGTTTTGCTGTTTGCAGATAAGTTGGAGATTGTGTACCAGACTAGCTACCAACATAAATACCCAATAGCTTTATATAAGGTATGTAAACTAATGCATACATCTACTCTTTTGTCAACTATGCTATAGCTGGAACTTAAGACATAATGTAATAAACAACATACAGTGCATCAGGTTGTTAATATATATCTCTATTGTGATCTGTAAACAAATCATGTATAAAATTTTACAACAATTATTCATTCACAATTGTAAATATTTTGCACCAAAACTTTCTATAAATGTTAATTTGTAATAACAATTTTACACTTAGAAAGTAAAATAACCCACTGAAGATAGCACAAAAAGTGCTGAAACATGTCTGGGTAAAACTAAACTGAAAAGGTGTCTTGCATAAGGAAGAATTCCTCGCCCTATAAAATGTGTGTGTGTTGGAGAAAACAATTCCTTTATTCCCACATATATTTAGCAATAACTTAACACTACACACATGAATGAATTGTGTGGACATGAACAGCACGGAATAACTAACAAAAGCTAAGGCAAAGAATAACTATATCACTGCACGTAAATTAACACTTCACGGAATATCCATGAAGCACTGTACACTTGTAGGGATCGATTGTCAGAAATAGGTCACTACAAATGTTTATGAGCTAAAGATGATAGCTAAGACTGCTGAAACCGGTTGTCTTGAATAAAAAATATTTTGTGCGATCTTGGCTTCTCAATAGTTTTTAACAATTAAAACAATACCCTCATAATGAAAAATTTAGTTAGGAGAAACATGATACACAGATGTGAACAAAGGCAAGTATTAAAGTCTTGGTCACGATGAAAATTGTGGAAGTGTTGTTGTAACTCTTGTGGTAGCCGCAGGTCTCCAAATGAGTTGAAATAGTAGATTTTATTTGTATTTTTCTTAACATATTCCATCCAGTGGTTGCTGGTCACCCAGCAACATCTAAATTAACAATTCCACATTCTCTGGATTTCCACATAATCTTCGATAATGTATCCCTCATAAACGTACTACACCGCATCGTTTATTCTTCATGGCGCTTTTAGCTGCACGTCGCTGTCAGGATACAGCTTTTTAAACAATGCTTCTTTTTCTTCTTCTCCATCGTTGTCTTCTTCTTCAGTGCACGATGTGCGGCGTTCATAACTTGATTGAAATTCACACCCAAGAGCAATTTAATTTCACCATGCACGGTTTTATCGACTACAAATGCTGCAGTGCGCTGCCCTACGTTAATATCCTTTCTCGCATGTATTGCCTTGGTTTTATCAGCCAAAATTCGATCTGCAAAATGACATCCTGAGAAATATTTGGTGAGTATGCAATGTCGTGTTCCAAACACGCCTCATCAAACAGATTAATCCCCTTATTTGAAGCTTTGTACCAGGTTCACGGTAATTATACCCTAGAATGTGCAATTCGAGTGGAAATTTGTCGAGAATACTACGACCTCCTATAACGTGTCTCCTATCATGAATGTTATGTTACTTTGTTGGCTGTGCTCTGTGCACCCCATTATATAGCAAATCATCCACATAAAGCCAACTGTTTTGGGTTGCAGGAAAACCAAGCCATTTAATTAGTGGTCTATTCCCATGATGTCTTATGACATGTTCTATGAGAAACACATGTGGTGCTGAGCTCTTCTGCATCTCATCTGTGTAATAGCAGCCTGAGATTTCAGTGGCACTCCTATCGTTTAAGATTCTAGGACTTATTCTCCCCACTTTGGAAACTGTGAGTCTTACTCGAACTGTTTGGAAGGTATGACTTCTCAAATATTATTATGTGTTTTAAGATATGTACCAAAAGACAACACTAAATTTCTGTTTACCTGGATCAGGCATTTTAATGTGGTAATACGCTGTATCCATGAGCCCATTATCATGAACATCGAGTTGTCTTATTTTGATTGTGCTGTGTTCGATTACACTGTCTAATTTTTTCCATGAGGATTCCATCCATTTGCATGAACTGCGAAGATTAAAATACGTCAATATTTGATCTTCTATGATCCTGTTAAGGCATTCCACGATACTCGCCTTCAGGTAGAGAGTGTCGAATAGTGATATATTCCATACGGCTACATCACGGTCTTGAAATATCTGTTGCAAAACTTTTCACCATGATCGGTTTGAAGATTGTCTGGGCATAGATTCTTTCCTGTCGGCAACAACCCTCAAACACCTTTGACTTCTCTCCCCATTTCAACAGGTAATGCCCAATCAAATTTGGAATATGTATCAATGACCATCAAAAAATGTTTGAATCCATTATTTGCATGTGAATATTCCTACATATCTAAAAGGTAAACCTGCCATAAGTCATCCAAACCTTTATAATAACATGCCTACGAGGCTTTTTTTTTTTTTTTGCTTGCTGATTTGTGCAGTTCCCAAAGTACTTCTCCATCGTTGAATTTTTGACCATATAAGGTACAGAGTTATCGATATCAAGTTCACATTGAGTAATTACTGCTGCTAGTATTGCTGATTGCTGCCCTATGCCGAAGGGCACGATTTAATATTAAATAAGGAAGTATGTCACGCCGGATAAGAAGGAAAGAGATCGTTGCACTGCCGCGGTGGTTGTATAAAAGAAGCGCACAGGAAATGTAGCTCTCATTCTATCTGTCCCAATCACGCGTGTTAAATAAGTAAATAAATTTCTTTCAGAGACCAATAGACAGTATGCATGCTAATTTTATGCGGAGAATGCTGAAGGGACACGAAGAGGACAGCTGAGTTGCATGCTGAATGGTATTCCGACAGATGTTGTCCAAAAATGGCAATTCAGCGAATATGAAGGGACAAAAAAATTGCTGGAAACACACTGGAATACTACCCAGAGGGTAAGTAGCAAGTGTGATAAGAGCAGGCCGAACAAAATAAATCTTCTGGCAACTGTTGGTTATACACCAGATGGTGGAGCCAGAAAAATTGCGAATTACTCTGGAATAAGTGACCCCAACGTTGTTCGTATTCTCGTCAAAGAGAGCTTCCATCGGTTTCACGTGTCACTTCACAAGCACATTAACTAGCGGGATTGCACAAGAGGCATGGAATTATATCTCTCGGTTCTGTTGCGACATTCTTCAGATAATCCTTTTCAGCAACGAAGTTAGCTTCAAGAATCATGGAAAGGTGAATGTATGTAATATGTCTCATTAGGGCACTGAGAATCCGGTCTGGCTGAGACAGGGTCAACATAAGAGGCAGTGAAATGTGAAGGTTTGGTGTGGGGTATTGAGCACTATGTGATCAGTCCTTAGTTCATTGAAGAAACCATTTTTTTTATTTTTATTTTTTTTTAGTCTCCAGACTGGTTTGGTGCGACCCGTACAAATTGCTTTCCTGTGCCAATCCCTTCATCTCAGAGTAGCACTTGAAACTTACGGCCCCAGTTATTTGCTAGTTGTACTCAAATCTCTGTTTTCCTCTAGAGTTATTTCCCTCTACAGCTCCCTGATGTCCTATCATCCTGATGTCCTATCATCCTGTCCCTTCTCCCTGTCAGTGTTTTCCACGTATTCTTTTCCTCTCCGATTCTGCGCAGAAACTACGATTCCTTATCTTACCAATCAACGTGATTTTCAATATACGTCTGTAGCACCACATCTGAAATGCTTCGATTCTCTCCTTGTGCGGTTTCCCATAGTCCATGTTTCACCACCATACAATGCTGTGCTCCAAACGTACATTCTTAGAAATTTCTTCCTCAGATTAAGGCCTATGTTTGATGTTAGTAGACTTCTCTTGGCCAGAAATGCCCTTTCTGCCAGAGCTTTGATGTCCTCCTTGTCCCGTCCGTCATTGGTTATTTTGCTGCCTACGTAGCAGAATCCCTCAACTTCATATACTTCATGACCATTAATCCTGGTAAGTTTCTCGCTGTTCTCGTTTCTGCTACTATTCATTATTTTCGTCTTTCTCCCATTTACTCTCAATCCATATTTTGTATTCACTAGGCTGTTCATTCGGTTCAGCAGATCATGTAATTCTTCTTCACTTTCACTCAGGATAGCAACTTCATCGGCGAGTCGTATCATTGATACCCTTTCACCCTGAATTTTATTTTCACTCCGCTATCTTTCCTTTATTTTCATCATAGCTTCTTGGATGTGCAGAATGAACAGTAGAGGCGAAAGACTACATCCCATTCTCACACCATTTTTAATATGAGCACTTCGTTCTCGGTCGTCCACTCCTATTCTTCCCTCTTGGCCATTGTATGCATTGTGTATTATCCGTCTTTCCCTACAGCTTACCCGTATTTTTCTGAGAATTTCGAACGTCTTGCACCATTTCACATAGTCTCACGTTTTTTCCCGGTCGACAAATTATATGAACGTATCTTAATTTTCTTTATACAGGGTGGTCCATCGATAGTCACCGGACCAAATATCTCACGAAATAAGCATCAAACGAAAAAACTACAAAGAACGAAAATTGTCTATCTTGAAGGGGGAAGCCAGATGGCGATATGGTTAGCCAGCTGGATGGCGCTGCCATAGGTCAAACGGATATCAATTGCATTTTTTAAAAATAGGAACCCCCATTTTTTATTAAATATTCGTGTAGTACGTAAAGGAAAATGAATGTTTTCGTTGGACCACTTCTTTCGCTTTGTGATAGATGGTGCTGTAATAGTCGCAAGCGTATAAGTAATTGGTATCACGCAACACTCCGCCAGTTCGGACGGTATTTGCTTCGTGATACATTACCCGTGTTAAAATGGACCGTTTACCAATTGCAGGAAAGGTCGATATTGTGTTGATGTATGGCTGTTGTGATCAAAATGCCCAACGGGCGTGTGCTATGTATGCTGCTCGGTATCCTGGACGACATCATTCAAGTGTCTGGACCGTTCGCCGGATAGTTATGTTGTTTAAGGAAACAGGAAGTGTTCAGCCAGATGTGAAAAGTCAACCACGACCTGCAGCAAATGGTAAAGCCCAAGTAGGTGTTTTAGCTGCTATCGCCGCTAATCCGGAGAATCACGAATCTCAAAAATGTCTGTGTTGAGAATGTTACATCAACATCGATTGCACCCGTACCAATTTTCTATGCACCAGGAATTGCATGGCAACGACTTCGACCATCGTGTACAATTCTGCCACTCGGCACAAGAGAAATTACGGGACGATGACAGATTTTTTGCACGAGTTCTATTTAGCGAAGAAGCGTCATTCGCCAACAGCGTTAACGTAAACCGGCATATTATGCGCTATTGGGCAACGGAAAATCCACGATGGCTGCGACAAATGGAACATCAGCGACCTTGGCGGGTTAATGTATGGTGCGGCATTATGGGAGTAAGGATAGTTGGCTCCTATTTCATCGATGACAATCTAAATGGTGCAATGTATGCTGGTTTCCTACGTAATGTTCTACCGATGTTTCTACAATATGTTTCACTGCATGACAGAATTGCGATGTACTTCCAACGTGACGGATGTCCGGCACATAGCTCGCGTGCGGCTGAAGCGGTATTGAATAGCATATTTCATGCCAGGTGGATTGGTCGTCGAAGCACCATATCACGGCCCGCATGTTCACCGGATC
The DNA here is from genome assembly GCF_021461385.2 of Schistocerca piceifrons. Lineage (NCBI taxonomy): Eukaryota > Metazoa > Arthropoda > Insecta > Orthoptera > Acrididae > Schistocerca > Schistocerca piceifrons. The sequence continues at coordinate 116,277,554 of NC_060138.1, forward strand.
TGACGTCCCCAGATTTCTTTCTGTGGGGAAAATTGAAGGATATTTGCTGTCGTGATCCACCGACAACGCCTGACAACACGCGTCAGCGCATTATCAATGTATTTGCGAACATTACGGAAGAGGAACTACTCGCTGTTGAGAGGAATGTTACACGTATTGCCAAATGCACTGAGGTTGACGGACATCATTTTGAGCGTTTATTGCATTAATGTGGTATTTACGGGTAATCACGATGTATCAGCATGCGTTCTCAGAAATGATAAGTTCGCAAAGGTACATGTATCACATTGGAACAACCGAAATAAAACGTTCAAACGTACCTACGTTCTGTATTTTAATTTAAAAAACCTACCTGTTACCAACTGGTCTAAGATTGTGAGCCATATGTTTGTGACTATTAAAGCGCCATCTGTCACAAAGCGGAAAAAGTGGTCCAACAAAAACATTCATATTTCTTTACGTACTACATGAATATGTAATAAAAAATGGGGGTTCCTATCTAAAAAAGTGCGGTTGATATCCGTTTGACCTATGGCACCGCCATCTAGCGGGCCAACCATAGCGCCATCTGGTTTCGCCCTTCAAGCTAGACAAGTTTCGTTCTTTGTAGTTTTTTCGTTTGACGCTTATTTCGTGAGATATTTGGCCCGGTCACGATCAATGGACCACCCTGTAGCCTTGCTTTCATTATCAGCCGCGTCAGAATTGCCTTCCTGCTGCCATTGCCTTTCTTAAACCCGAACTGATCGTAATGTAACACATCCTCTGTTTTCTTTTCCGTTCTTGTGTATATTATTTTTGTGACCAACTTGGATGCATTAGCTGTTAAGCTGATTATGCGATAATTTTCGCGATTGTCAGCTCTACCACAGCTAGTAAAATATACGCACAAATTCTTACCGAAGCGTTATCTGCTCTCTTAGAGGTAGTACCACTTGAAATGCGTATGAGGTAGCAGCACGATGGGTATCCGTTTCACTATCTGCTTGTGGCTAGGAAAGCGCTCACCCACCTCCTTCCTGGTCACTGGATCGGACGTGAATGCGTTATCAGCTGCCCAGAGCGTTCGCCTGATTTGAAGCCACTGGCCTTTTATTTCTAGGTAAACTAACTGATGAAGTAGGTGGCCAAGTTCTAACGAATCAACGAGACTTAAAACACCGCATTGCTGAAACATGTGCAACGATATCGGAGGAGTCTCTTCAGTTTGTCCAGGAGAGAGCAAAGCTTTACTATATCACACTGCAGGCATTTCTAATACTTGATTACATAAACTGTATTTTAAGAAAATGTCTGTTATGATATTCTTCTGTGATTTCCCGTTTTCGTTGGTGTTACTGGCTTAATTTTGTAATGTAATCGTGAATATTGTCATTAAATTCATGACGCAAGATTATTATTTAAAATCTTTGTAGTTCAGTTTCTTCTTTTTAAATCCATTTAATTTTTGACGTTAAAAGTCGCTAGCAGCAGTAGGAGAAGAACTGTTCCCATACTAACTGTTGACTCGTCCTTAGACGGCACGTCCTTTGCCATCCAATTGGTGAGTCGCTTCAGCCACATGTAGCCATGCGTGATTAGTATTAGTTTTGAATTAAACTCATCTGCGCTATTCTGCTTCTGCAAGTAGACCCTCTTAGCTGCGTCAAGCTGTCGTGTCGCATCAGTCTGATGCGGCAGTTCATATAACACGAACTTCCACATAATACTGCAATCAGTTTCATGTTCAAAACATAAATTCCAACATTTAAAAATCGTAATTTCTTTGAAACTACTAACAGCGTTGAATTCATCCTCCTTAGGCCTATAGTAGCAGCAGTAGCAGCAGGAGAAAGTACTATGGTTCCATTGGAAAAAGCAAACCTGGACCGGTGTATTTGTCTCCAAGCTCTCCACCATTTCCTACCCCAAATCGTCTACCATGTCAGTGGTTTCTTGTGTCTTGCATATTGATATTGCCGCTGGTCCTACGTCATCAGTTTCGGATATGACCGCATCAGGAAACTGACTTTTTTTTCCTCTGTAACATCACGCCACTGCATACAGGGGCTGTTGTTTACATTCTGCTCCCTGTCAGCTGTCTCAATTCCTGTATTGTCACACGCTCCTTGTCGTGGTGGCTGCAACCGCCGCGTTGTCAGCCGTAGCTACGACGATCACGAAAACTGCGTTAAAACCTTTCGTTGTTGTTCACAATATCCTCTATCAGTGCGTGATCACGTACCAGTAATCCTCACGCCGTTTAATGACAGCTTTCCATCGTATTCCGGTGTTTCCTTTCCGTGATGCTCATACAATGTATCTAGTTGTCTCAGCATTGACTTTATTGCTTCCACATGGCTCTTGAGAAACGGTAACTACTTTTCACAAACTGCTACTGGTAGATTACATATTATGAGAGGCGATCGCCTCTGCATTAATCGGTTTGTCCAAGTGTAGGTTCCTTTTGTAATATTCTTGGAATAATTTTTTTAAAATTTGGGTCGGTCCTCAATCAAATCTTCTGCTATGCTATAAACTGTTCCACTCGTAATCCTGCTTTCTCGTGGACCAGTACTGTTATAAGAACTCCTTTTCAAAGTCAGCATCAGCAAACGTCTCGCATTTTTGTCCGATTCTTGTCCCCAAATTGTCAGCTTCGCCCTCCATTCTAGATGCAACTAAGCACTTTTTTCGCTGTTCGTCCCATAGTTCAGGTTGCACATCTTTGAATTAATATAAACAGACCCTCGAATGCCATCTTCCGTTTCAATGAAATTTTCTAAAATTTCCGAAACTGAGGAGGACTGCTAGGTTGCCTCCTGTTACACTCCCATTGTGTATAAATGATTTCAATTCGTTTTTCACATATTGCCCGACCTCAGGCTCAACCTTGCCAAGTCATTGCGTCTTGTTGACTTCTTCGCCCACTTCTCCCACACGTCGTATGCAAGCATTTTGTTCCAAGTTATATGATTCTGCTATTCACGCGTTTCCCTATCTAGCCTCTCCAAGTGCTCATAGTGGACTACAATTTTTCTCCTGAATTTCCTTTCCATTTCAGCGGTTTCGATTTCGACCTTTTCAAAGCGTTGTGTAGAGGGTGATCAGAAACAGTCTGAAAAGCTTGTGAAGGCGATGCAGGGTAGGCTGTGCTGAGAAATAAATGTTAACAAAAAAATTAGACTCATTGCGCCGTTACCAAATTAATTAGCACTGAAGTTAGCCAATCAGGCCGCTATGCTCGTATTTTAAATTGGCCTGCCAGACGGTGTCGCAGAACGTGTTTTTTGTGAAGCTGTTCTGACAGTCAAAAACGGCTCTGACAAGGGAACCTCCCCATCGCACCCCCCTCAGATTTAGTTATAAGTTGGCACATTGGATAGGCCTTGAAAAACTGAACACAGATCAATCGAGAAAACAGGAAGAAGGTGTGTGGAACTATGAAAAAAATAAGCAAAATATACAAACTGAGTAGTCCACGTGCAAGATAGGTAACATCAATGATAATGAGAACTAAGGAGCGCCGTGGTTCCGTGGTTAGCGTGAGCAAGTGCGGAGCGAGAGGTTCTTGGTTCAAATCTTCCCTAGTGTAAAAAGTTTACTTTCTTTATTTTTGCAAACTTATGATCTGTCCGTTCGTTCATTGACGTCTCTGTTCAGTGTAATAAGTTTAGTGTCTGTGTTTTGCGGCCGGACCGCAAAACCGTGCGATTAGTAGCCGAAAGGAGGTGCCTCTCCAATGGGAACCGAAAATATTTGATGGCAAGGTCATAGGTCAACCGATTCCTCCACAGGAAAACACGTCTGATATATTCTATACGACACTGGTGACGGCATGTGCGTCACATGACAGGAATATGTCGTCGATCCACCTAACTTGTACACTTGGCGAATGGGTAAAAAGATTCTTGTACCTTGCCCAATTTAGGTTTTCTTGTGGATGTGATAATCACTCCCAAAAAAGTGTGAAAACATAAGAGTTTGTCACATAAACTGCAACGAATGAATGCAACAGTTTCACAGTCGCACAGTTTCGTCTGTGCTCTGTCAAAACATATGTTTTTAACGTTTTCAAATTTTTCAGTGTGTAGACCGTCAAAGCCTGCATATGTCCAAGCAAATCTGAACTTGTCCTGGAATTTTGGAGAGCGAAGTTGATTATGATTATGATTAATATTGGCTCCTGTTATGACTGTACAGGTGACTGGATTCCTCTCAATTTTCTCCGGAGGGAAGACTTGAACCAAGGACCTATCGTTCCGCAGCTGCACACGCTAACCACGGGACCACGGCGCTGATGAGTTCGCACTCACCTGTATGTTGCCTATCTTACACATGGACTACTCACTTTGTATATTTTATTTTTTTCATAGTTCCACACACCTTCTTCCTGTTTTCTCGATTGATCTGTGTTCAGTTTTTCAAGGCCTATCCACTGTGCCAACTTTAATTCTGAGGAGGGTGCGATGGGGAGGTTCCCTTGTGAGCACTATGGGACTTAACATCTATGGTCATCAGTCCCCTAGAACTTAGAACTACTTAAATCTAACTAACCTAAGGACATCACACAACACCCAGCCATCACGAGGCAGAGAAAATCCCTGACCCCGCCGGGAATCGAACCCGGGAACCCGGGCGTGGGAAGCGAGAACGCTACCGCACGACCACGAGATGCGGGCTTCTGACAGTCGTCGGTTGATGAACGGAGGGGTAGTATCGTGTCTACGAACATCGGTTGTTTAATATTGGCTCCTGTTATGACTGTACAGGAGACTGGATTCCTCTCAATTTACGTTGGTCAAGGGGCCTGAAGATTGTGTAATGGAACTGGCTGTGTGTATAAATTAAATGCAAAAGAGACGGCTGCAGGTGTTCCAATTTTAATTTCATGCAGAAAAGTTCCTGTAACCATCTACGACTAGGATGGACAAACAAAGATTTGTTCTTCGTTTGGTTTCCTAAAACCGAGCAATAGAGCGATATAAAAAAATGGTTTACATGGCTCTAAGCACTATCGGACTTAACATCTGAGGTCATCAGTGCCCTAGACTTAGAACTACTTATAGCTGACTAACCTAAAGACGTCACACACATCCATGCCCGAGGCAGGATTCGAACCTGCGACTGTAGCAGCAGAGCGGTTTCGGACTGAAGCGCCTAGAACCGCTCGGCGACAGCGGCTGGCAGAGCGATATAAAAATTGGACGTGAGACAGTAGTAAGAACAGAACCCCAGCCCAATGGTGGTCAGTTTAGTGCTCCATCGTCTATGCTATGAGAACAACTGACACTAACTGGATCTGCTGGGGCGCTTGAATCTTCGTATGCAGCGACCTGAGAGGCCAACTTCAATGCTAATTAACTCTGATACGGCGCAGGGTATCGATTTTTTTTCTTAACCTACCCTGCAACATCCTTACAAGCTTTTCACATTTTTCTCTGACAACCCTGCATATCAAGAGCAGTGGCAATCTGTAGTTTCACTCTTGTAATTACAAGAAAAGCAACATACGAGTTCCGTAGTCTGTAGTTCACCACTGTGTCTAAACTGAAGGCTATGGCACTGCTTCCCCAGCGTAAAATATGAGCCAATAATTGGAAATGTTCTCAGCGTACTTTTTTCTGTTGTTAAAGACCGATTTTCTTCACACAGCAGCTGTATCTCTTTCATCGTCGATATGGCGTTTTTCTGTTGCTCCACTACGCTCAACCTTTTTATTCTCCGGCGGCAGTGAAGCTACTGTGTTAAGGGCACAATTATGACTTTCTTATATCATTTTTTTGTGATACTTGTTGACTACAGGATGGAACAGAAGAACTGGCTTTAATAAAGTTCATTGTAGGGACTCCACTGCGGTTTAAGATCTTCTGAGGAAGTTTCAATAACTCGCTCTTGAGGTCACTTAAATAACAGTCTTCCATAAACTTTGCAAAAAAAGACATAATGTCTGATAGGATAGCCGCAGTCAGTGATTTTACAACATTACTTACAATCCGTCTTGATTGCAAAATGTTTATTCATATGACCGGTTTCGGTTCATCTAGAACCATCTTCAGATGTGATATTTCGGCTACAGGAGCAACCCGTCCAAATCCAGCAACTTTCATATACTGCGTCACATAAAAGTTTTATGAGTTTTATGAGTCGTCACATAAAAGTTTTATGAGACGCAGCATGTGAAAGTTGCTGGATTTGGACGGGTTACTCCTGTAGCCGAAATATCAGATCTGAAAATGGTTCTAGATGAACCGAAACCGGTCATATGAATAAACATTTTGCAATCAAGACGTATTATAAGTAACATTGTAGTCTTCTTTAAAGTAATGTTACAGACAGTAGTACTTTTAGTGTTAAAGCCGTTAGTTCTGTTACAGAGCTGATCCTGCTGATGATATATTCCTGGAGCTTTTGGAAAACTATGAAGAGGTGTCTGATTAGTTTTCATGTAAAGTCACAGTTCAGTTCGGCATTATTAACGTCAAACAGAACTAACAAAGTCGATAGAACAGAAAAACAAAAAGCAACAGCACATAATTTGCTTCAACACGTAAGAGTGGACGCGAACTGAATGGAGCTTCTAGATAGTGAGGTAATGCGCAGATAGGAGACAAACGTCGTCACCGCCCACCCTCCCTCCCCCTACTACCCTTTCCTCCTGTAACGTCTCCTGGCAAAACACATATTATATGTGGTAAAAAAAAAGAAAAAAAAGAAATGAACTGGATGATTATAATTTTATTTCTGCATGGACAGTGATTGAGTGAACTTTATGAAATGAAGAGAAACCATTATGTATAATGTTTTAACCTTGTATAGAATTATGTATCGATTTTTTAAAGATAATATCTGTGTCGGTGAGTACTTGAACCGCCACAGACAATACTTATTAAATATCAAACAAAGATGTAAATGTATTAAACCGAATATAAATAGTAGTGACCGAACATTCATTTCTCTGTCGTCTTTTTGAAGTTACGTGAGTAGGAAGAGCCTTTGACGCTATATTGTATGCTTGTGTAGCATTCTTTCGTCAAGACTGAGAGAAGGCCGGCATTAGGCGTTGATTTGTAAAGGTGTGTAAGAATTTAATCTGTCCAAATGTTTTGAATAGAGTTACTTAGTGAAAACTTGTAATAAGCTTCCATGGTATTTTACTCCATCTTTTTAAGATATTTTCAGCTATTTAATCATTATTAGTGATGCACAGCCGCGCTGCGAACGAACGAGCCGCTGTCGCGGCACATTCAAACTGCATTAAATGAAACCAATCATACCGCAAAGAAGCGGACAGTTAACAGTGAACTAACATTATTTCTTTCAGCTTTCGGGATTGCACGGCTGAGCAGCAGATTTTATGATGTGTTTTACAGATGAACGTGGGCTGCGGATGATGTTATATTATTAACAGTGCAAAAGGATAATTTACCTTCATGACATAAAAGAAATCTTACTGTTTGTAGTTCTGGTCTGACAAACATTAGAGTAAAAACATTTTCTGTCTGACAACAGTCTCATGTTCTCGTTTTAGTCGTGGTACTTATTGGTGTTTTAATGTTGACCAAAATCCACTGCAAAATTTTGAAGTTGAACGAACGTTGCGTACTGTAACATCAATGGAAAGCAGAAAGGTGGAAGGAGTATATAGAGGGACTACACAAGGGCGATGTACTTGAGGACAATATTACGGAAATGGAAGAGGATGTAGATGAAGATGAAATGGGAGATATGATACTGCGTGAAGAGTTTGACAGAGCACTGAAAGACCTGAGTCGAAACAAGGCCCCGGGAGTAGACAACATTCCATTGGAACTACTGACGGCCTTGGGAGAGCCAGTCCTGACAAAACTCTACCATCTGGTGAGCAAGATGTATGAGACAGGCGAAATACCCTCAAACTTCAAGAAGAATATAATAATCCCAATCCCAAAGAAAACAGCTGTTGACAGATGTGAAAATTACTGAACGTTCAGTTTAATAAGTCACAGCTGCAAAACACTAACGCGAATTCTTTACAGACGAATGGCAAAACTGGTAGAAGCCGACCTCGGCGGGGATCAGTTTGGATTCCGCAGAAATGTTGGAACACGTGAGGCAATACTGACCCTACGACTTATCTTAGAAAATAGATTAAGGAAAGGCAAACCTACATTTCTAGCATTTGTAGACTTAGAGAAAGCTTTTGACAATGTTGACTGGAATACTCTCTTTCAAATTTCAAAGGTGGCAGGGGTAAAATACAGGGAGCGAAAGACTATTTACAATTTGTGCAGAAACCAGATGGCAGTTATAAGAGTCGAGGGGCATGAAAGGAAAGCAGTGGTTGGGAAGGGAGTGAGACGGAGTTGTAGCCTGTCCCCGATGTTATTCAATCTGTATATTGAGCAAGCAGTAAAGGAAACAAAAGAAAAATTCGGAGTAGGTATTAAAGTCCATGAAGAAGAAATAAAAACGTTGAGGTTCGCCGATGACATTGTAATTTTGTCAGAGACACCAAAGGACTTGGAAGAGCAGTTGAACGGAATGGACAGTGTCTTGAAAGGAGGATATAAGATGAACATCAACAAAAGAAAAACGAGGATAATGGAATGTAGTCGAATTAAGTCGGGTGATGCTGAGGGAATTAGATTAGGAAATGAAACACTTAAAGTAGTAAAGGAGTTTTGCTATTTGGGAAGCAAAATAACTGATGATGGTAGAAGTAGAGAGGATATAAAATGTAGACTGGCAATGGCAAGGAAAGCGTTTATGAAGAAGAGGGATTTGTTAACATCGAGTATAGATTTAAGTGTCAGGAAGTCGTTTCTGAAAGTATTTGTATGGAGTGTAACCATGGATGGAAGTGAAACATGGACAATAAATAGTTTGGACAGGAAGAGAATAGAAGCTTTCGAAATGTGGTGCTACAGAAGAATGCTGAAGATTAGATCGGTAGATCACATAACTAATGAGGAGGTATTGAATAGAATTGGGGAGAAAAGACGTTTGTGGCACAACTTGACTAGAAGAAGGGATCGGTTGGTAGGACATGTTTTGAGGCATCAAGGGATCATAAATTTAGCGTTGGAATGCATCGTGGAGGGTAAAAATCGAAGAGACCAAGAGATGAATACACTAAGCAGGTTCAGAAGGATGTAGGTTGCAGTAAGTACTGGGAGATGAAGAAGCTTGCACAAGATAGAGTAGCATGGAGAGCTGCATCAAACGTGTCTCAGGGCTGAAGACAACAACAACAACCACCTTTTCAATAACTGTAAAGTAAGAAAGATATGTTGAACTTCATAGCGAGTTACAGTAACGATACAATGTTCCTTTTATAGAAAACAAGAACCAGAATAATAAGAACATAATATATTTTGTTTTGTTGAAAATGAATGATCCAAAGAAAGTCACAGCATAGCATCCCTAAAAAGTATTTTAGGGCTCTTTTCGTAGCAACATATTTTATCTCATCCATTTATCAATATATTAGTTGTTACGCGAACAATAACGAAGAGAGCGAAACTCCCCCCTACTACGCTTCCCTCCCCCCTACTATCCTTTCCACTCCCTTACTAACCTTTCCACCCCTCTCTCCATCCCCCCCCCCACCCTCCTCAGCACCATCCACCCAATCTCCTCATGGGAAAAGCCGCAAATCGCATCTCCGCTATGGCAGTCGCACAGCGTGAGAATTACACGCTGTTCGTGAAACTGTAAGCAACTGCACGCTACTGCCATAATCGCGGGCCAGCTCCACTTCAGTCTTTCTGTCGATCGGTGCCGGTTGTGAAGTTACAGCCTCCACGTTCCTGAGTCGCTATTGCTGAACTAACGCTGAAATGCGACCTTCCGGGAAAAACGACAGTACTGGTACCGTAGGCAGTGACCCCGTTGAGAACTGTTTACTGCTTGCAACAAAGCAAATTATTAAGAGCTGTAATCTCACATTGGAAACGCATCTTATCGTGGAGCCGAGAGGAGAGCAGAATTTGGTTCTCACGCTGGCACAGCTAACTCAGGCTACCGGGCCCAGCGAGCTGTGAACTTGGTTCACGCTGCGTGCAATATGTTACACATACACTATGAATATTAATCGATAGTTTTCGTTCTTAGTATCCCAAATTCTATGGGTAACACAACCATACTATTAAAATTTCAAATCAGTAACTTCCATACTTTCGGACATATAAAGTTTTAATATATAGGAAACTATCAGCCTCGATTGTGGTAATGAAACCAACAGTTATCTAGGTTTCAGCCTAAATAACTGAGCCTTCTTCAGAAGATATAGCTGAATCTATAATTTGTCTAAGGGGGCATGGTCTAGAAATAAAACTAAAACAGCCTGACCATGACCACTTAGACGAGTTATAGATTCAAGTATACCTTCAGAAGAAGACTCAGTTATTTGGGCTGAAACCTAGGTAAAGGTTGGTTTCATTACAGCAATCGAGGCTGATAGTTTCTTATATATTAGATTATCACGATTTCTCATTGTGCTGCAATGTTGAAAGTAAATAAAGTTTTACCTAAAACACATACTAACCATGCTGGCATTGTGAAATTGAATTAGGGACTCTAATGTATTCATGTCTAGTATTAATTGAAATAACAAAGACGATAGGTTGACGTTATCAAATTTTCCGGAATTTTCCTAAAACACATACTAACCGTGCTGGCATTGTGAAATTGAGTTAGGGACTCTAATGTATTCATGTCTAGTATTAATTGAAATAACCAAGACGATAGGTTGACGTTATCTAATTTTCTGGAATTTTCTGTAGTTTCTTTATTACAGATTTCTAAATTCATTAAAAGTACTTTGGAAAATTATTTAATCGTGTTTTGGTTGTGTGAGTGTCTCGGTGAGACAGAGAGTGAATGGAGGAAACACCTAAAGTTAGAATGTAATATTTATTAAAACTATGTAAATGTGTGGTTCAAATGGTTTTGAACACTATGGAACTTAACTTCTGAGGTCATCAGAACTTAGAACTACTTAAACCTAACTAACCTAAGGACATCACACACATCCATTCCCGAGGCAGGATTCGAAACTGCCTCCGTAGCGGTCGCGCGGTCAGACTGTAGCGCCTAGAACTGCTCGGCCACCCCGGCCGGCTGTAAATGTATGCGTGAGAAATTTGTGCAGTAGGGGAATTCGTGACGTACGTCCGAGTGAGCTTGATTTTGCAAAAGGTAGCCACAAGGGGCTTTGAGTATTAAATTTATTAGTAATATATATTGTGGTAAAGAATCATATTTTGTTTTCCTTATTTTTATTTAGTTTTGGAATTACGAGGATCCTAGTCTAAATTACTTGTGGTAATCTGATTTGCATTAGAAATACCGCGAATGTAGCAGTGCTAGAGACGATCTGGTTGGTTGCTTAATATAATAGCCAATAGGAAGTCAACGTTTCCCGCGCGTTTGAGTAGGCCTTTGTGCCTCAGCTCTGACAGGGGAACCTCCCCATCGCACCCCCCTCAGATTTAGTTATAAGTTGGCACAGTGGGTAGGCCTTGAAAAACTGAACACAGATCAATCGAAAAAACAGGAAGAAGTTGTGTGGAACTATGAAAAAACAAGCAAAATATACAAACTGAGTAGTCCATGGGCAACAAAGGCAACATCAAGGATCATCTGAGCACAAGATCACCGTGGTCCCGTGCTTAGCGTGAGCGGCTGCGGAGCCAGAGTTTCTTGGTTCAAGTCTTCCCACTAGCGAAAGTTTACATACTTTATTTTTGCAAACTTATGATCTGTCCGTTCGTTCAATGACGTCTCTGTTCACTGTAATAAGTTTAGTATCTGTTTTTGCGACCGCACCGCAAAACCGTGCGATTAGTAGACGGAAGGACGTGCCTCTCCAATGGGAACCGAAAACATTTGATCGCAAGGTCACAGGTCAATCGATTCCTCCACAGGAAAACACGTCTGATATATTCTATACGACACTGGTGACGGCATATGCGTCACATGACAGGAATATGTTGTCGACCCACCTAACTTGCACACTTGGCCAATGGGTAAAAAGAATATTCTGCCTTGCCCGATTTAGGTTTCCTTGTGGATATGATAATCACTCCCAAAAAAGTGATGAAAACATAAGAGTGTGTCACATAAACTGCAACAAATGAATGCAACAGTTTCACAGTCGCAAAGTTTTCTCTGTGCTCTGTCAAATCATATGTTTTTAACGTTTTCAAATTTTTCCGTGTGTAGACCGTCAAATCCTGCATATGTCCAAGCAAATCTGAACATGTCCTGGAATTTTGGAGAGCGAAGTTGATTATGTGTGAGTGCCTGAAATCTGATAATTGTCTGAAAATAAGAATTTAAATTTTCCACTCGAGGGAAGACTTGATCCAAGGACCTCTCGTTCCGCAGCTGCTCACGCTAACCACGGGACCACGGCACTCGTGAGCTCATATTATCCTTGATGTGGCCTATGTTGCCCATGGACTACTCAGTTTGTATATTTTGCTTATTTTTTCATAGTTCCACACAACTTCTTCCTGTTTTCTCGATTGATCTGTGTTCAGTTTTTCAAGGCCTGTCCACTGTGCCACCTTATAACTAAATCTGTGATTATCACATCCACAAGAAAACCTAAATCGGGCATGGTAGAATATTCTTTTTACCCATTCGCCAAGTGTGCAAGTTAGGTGGGTCGACAACATATTCCTGTCATGTGACGCACATGCCGTCACCAGTGTTGTATAGAATATATCAGACGTGTTTTCCTGTGGAGGAATCGATTGACCTTGTGAGTCGAGATAGTCGCTCGGGAGCCGTCTTCTGGTAGATACGTACGCTAAGCTGCGCTGGTCAGATTTGTACAAAAATGAAAAAATTGGAACGTCTGATCGGTTCTCGTGTCGTTGACGGAAAGCGACTACAGTATTGAGTGTTTTGTTAAAGTTTGAGCCCTATGAGTGGTTTATTGTAGGATATATTCGTATGTGAACATTTCATGTCGCACATAAACTCCACATGGCGTGTTTCGTGCAGATTACGAGCCATTATGGAGAGCATTTCTTTAGAAGAAGCCTACTGAACGACTATATGTATTCACTCGAAATTAGTCGTAGGTCAGTGACTGTTTAGCGCGTTCAAAATATCGGGTAGGACAGAAACATTATATAATTGATGTCGGGATATGAAATACGATCATATTAGCCATTTTCCGTGCTTTAAAGACGATAAACCAACTTAAAGGAAATTTTACAGATTTCTTTTCAAACATTGCACGCAGTGATCCCGAACGCTGATAGTTTAACTTTCAGCTAATGCTCATGGACTGGAGTTATGTGGCGTTTCAGCGGTAGGTCTTCAGTCAAATTTTCGTCAACGCTGGCTTTGTCGGCTAAAGCAGTATCTACCAGATTCAAACGGCAGACAAACTGAAACCTTTCGAGGTAGGTGGACTGATTGTTTAAAGGATAGTGAGAGACCAACCCGTCCCGCCGCATGCTTACAAAATTCTTAGCTGGGCACTAACGTTAGCATATCCAACACCAACGTGTGTCTAGTTAAGTCTAACAGGAAAGGTAACAAGAAACAATCGATCGTCAGTAGGGAAGAAACGAAAATAGAAGAAATGGGAAGGAAGCCAGATTCTTGTAGTAAGGGAGCTAGGGGAACTGAGATAATAATTAATGGCCTCAGTCACCCTGTAAGAGGCTGCTGGACCGCTGTTTGTAGCACATTGTTTCGAAAATCATAGCTCTGTAATCTTGAATGCAATAAATGTGTGTGTTGTTTCGACTGAAATTACGAAAACTGGTTTATATTATCTAAAAATTATATTTCGAAATATTAAAATTAGCTGATATACGAAATGTTTTACCGAAGCATGTTTTTATGACGAACAAATATTTGTACACGCACATAAGTTGACTGAGAGTGGCACGCTTTGAAAAATTCGGGCGTTCAAAGGTACACTGCAGTCTGGACACCACCACGGTGTTTCTTTTTGGCTCGTTTTCCCCTTCTCTCATTCACATAGGAACGCGCTTTTCAGATGTGCTGGGTGCAGTTTTATATGTTTCTACTACCAGAGTTGTAACACGAATATTCATATAGGCGGTGCAATATTTCAAACGCTTCACTACATTTGTTTTTCTTATTTACGAGGGCGTTCAGTACGAAATGCAAAATATTTTTTCTCCGATAATGTCGGTTGTAAAACTACGGAATTTGTTGTGTGCGCATCGTCGTATATTCCGTCTTCAGCAGCTATAGTTTCATGTAGCTCTGATAGGTGGCGGCGCTATATGTAGCTTTCAAAATGGCGACTGTAACGGGTTCCAAGCACAGCGCTGCCATCTAGTTTCTTTCGACGGAGAACCAGAACATCGCAGATATTCATTCATGGGCGTTTGCGGAATGCCTATGGGCGCTTGACAGTTAACAAAAGCACGGCGAGTCGTTGAACAAAGCGTCTCTCATCTTCATGACAAGGTCGCAAAGAAAGAAAATAAAATCATCTTCCGCATGACGGCCGGCCGCACATACCTGTGCATACTGCTATGTTGGAACATGCGGACATTCTCATTTGGGGTGACCGACGGAGCACAATCAAACATCTCGCTGCAGAATTGAATGTCTCTGTCGGTAGGGACGACACACTCGTCCCCCAGTTGCGGTCGAGAAAGGTGTGTACCTGCAGGGTTCCTCGCAGCCTAAACAGAAGACCATACAGAGAAACTGGGCTGATCGTCTCAATTTTTGTCGAATACCGTCACAGGCGATGATACATGAAATCATCACTTCGAACCGGAAGCAAAAAGTCTATCCATGGCGTGGTGCCACACCACCTCCGCTCCGAAGAAAAATTTCAAAGCCCCACCCTGAGCCAGTAAAGTCATCGCGACAGTCTTCTGGGATTCTGAAGCGGTCATTCTGTTCGATGTCCTCCCTCATGGTGCAAAGATCGCCTCTGAAGTGTATGTGCAAAGTTCAGGAAATTCAAGAAACTACACTACTGGCCATTAAAATTGCTACACCAAGAAGAAATGCAGATGATAAACGAGTATTCATTGGACAAATATATTATACTAGAACTGACATGTGATTACATTTTCACGTAATTTGGGTTCATAGATCCTGAGAAATCAGTACCCAGAACAACCACCTCTGGCCTTAATAACAGCCTAGATACGCCTGGGCATTGAGTCAGAGCTTGGATGACATGTACAGGTACAGCTGCCCATGCAGCTTCAACACGATACCACAGTTCATCAAGAGAAGTGACTGGCGTATTGTGACGAGCCAGTTGCCCGGCCACCATTGACCAGACGTTTTCATTGGTGAGAGATCTGGAGAATGTGTTGGCCAGGGCAGCAGTCGAACAGTTTCTGTATCCAGAAAGGCCCGTACAGGACCTGCAATATATGCGGTCGTGCATTATCCTGCGTGGGGTTCCGCAGGTATCGAATGAAGGGTAGAGCCACGGGTCGTAACACATCTGAAATGTAACGTCCACTGTTCAAAGTGCCGTCAATGCGAACAAGAGGTGACCAAGACGTTTAGCCAATGGCACCCCATACCATCACGACGGGTGATACGCCAGTATGGCGATGACGAATACATGCTTCCAATGTGCGTTCACCGCGATGTCGCCAAACACGGATGCGACCATCATAATGCTGTAAACAGAACCTGGATTCGTCCGAAAAAATGACGTTTTGCCACTCGTGCAGCCAGGTTCGTCGTTGAGTAAACCATCTGTGATGCAGCTTCAAGGGTAACCGCAGGCATGGTCTCCAAGCTGATAGTCCATGCTGCTGCAAACTTCGCCGAACTGTTGGCGCAGATGGTTGTTGTCCTGCAAACGTCCCCATCTGTTGACTCAGGGATCGAGACGTGGCTGCACGATCCGTTACAGCCGTGCGGATAAGATGCCTTTCATCTCGACTGCTAGTGATACGAGGCCGTTGGGATCCAGCACGGCGTTCCGTATTACCCTCCTGAACCCACCGATTCCATATTCTGCTAACAGTCATTGGATCTCGACCAACGCGAGCAGCAATGTCGCGATACGATAAACTGCAATCGCGATAGGCTACAATCCGACCTTAATCAAAGTCCGAAACGTGATGGTACGCATTTCTCCTCCATATACGAGGCATCACAACAACGTTTCACCAGGCAACGACGGTCAATTGCTGTTTGTGTATGAGAAATCGGTTGGAAACTTTGCTCATGTCACCACGTTGTAGGTGTCGCCACCGGGGCCAACCTTGTGTGAATGCTCTGAAAAGGAACCATTTGCATATCACAGCATCTTCTTCCTGTAGGTTAAATTTCGCGTCTGTAGCACGTCATCTTTGTGATGTAGCAATTTTAATGGCCAGTAGTGTACTTCGGCCTATTCGTCACTACAAAACTGCTGACGAACTCCTCCTCCTCCATGACAGCGCTAGACCTTACACAAGTATGCGCAATCGAGAGGAGCACGCACAACTTCATTGAACTCTTCTTCCTCATCCACTGTACAGCCCGCAACACGCACCTTCCGACTTTCGTCTGTTTGGACCAATGAAGGATGCACACCGCGGGAAGTAATACGTGGATGATGCAGAGGACATTGATGCAGCAAAACGTTGTCTCTGACGTCGACCAGTACAGTGGTACCACGTGGGCATACAGGCCCTCCTAGTAAGATGTCGTAAGGCCGTCGCATTGAACGGTGATTATGTTGAAAAACAGTGTTCTGTAGTCAAGGGTGTGAGGAATGATGTCGTATATTAGACTCCTGAATAAAACCAACCGCGTTTCAGAAAAAATGTGTTGCGTTGCTTATTGAACGCCCCTGACATTACTTATCAGAGCATTCAGTCGCATAGAATCCTGGATCAGTAGGAGGATCATCAGCTTCCCCTTTCAACTACATCTGCATGACTGCTGTGTAATTCACACTTAAGTACCTGGCAGAGGTTTCACTGAATCACCTTTAAGCTCCTTCTCTACCGCTCCACTCCCGAACGGCGCGCGGGAAAAAAAGCGAGCACTTAAACCTTTGGGTGCGAGCTCTGATTTCTCTTATTGAAACTTCCCCTTTGTATATAAAGAATGACAGTGCTGGAAAAACTCTTACGTTATTTGATTTTCAAACAGCTGAGCAAAACTGTACGTACTCAAACAGTTCTCTCTTTACTTATTCTGATCATCACTAAACTGACACACAATATTTTTAAGGCAACGTAATCTGACTTTCAATAGTCCCCACAAAACAATGGCCCTGACTAACAATAATCTATACCTTTCATGAATCGCTTACCTCACAAAAATCTTCGTTACTCGAACTATTGCAATACAGTGAGCGCCAATACTGCCAGCTAAATAAAAGATTCTAACTAATGAAGGCATTATTTACTAATAGGCGTAGTTAGCAAATTGTGATAGAGAATAAACAATATATTTACCTTAATAGTGTTCAAAAGTCATAACATATATATCAATTCATGACATCTAGTCTTACAAATTTTCTTTTTCTAACTGACACACGTCCAGATTGTCGTCTCATAGTTACCTCTCAAAACTCTGGCACCTCTCTCCCCACATCCACCACTGCTGGCGCCTCACCTCCAACTGCCCAAAGCTACACTGGCGAATATTCCAACAATGAGTCCAACCAGCCACAGACTGCACACAGCGCAGTCAGCGATTCTCATACAGAGCACTACGTGCCGTCACCAACATAAAAACCTAAACAGCCTACTTACATTATTTTATTACGAAGATCATTTCTCTCTCTGTAGGCGAGCATCAACAGAATATTTTCGTATTCGGAGGAGAAATGGAATACGGCTTTGTTGTAACGATTGCAGCCCCAACTCGCATATCATATGCGTGAGACTTTCTGCCCTATTGATACCCTTCCCCTTTCTGAACCCGAATGGCCGATTGAACAGTGAATTTACTTTAAAAAACTTTTCTTAAGGAATTTACTTTATTTACTAGCGATTCATCAATAACATTAACACATTTAATCACACTATGTGAGCGTGGAAGTAGTTGCCAATGGGTAACTGATGGAACAAATTAAAAAAAAAATTTAATAAATGGAAATTTTATTCCTAAAAGTCCCCCTTTTTTATTTTTTGAAATATATTTCAAATTATAATCAGAAGGCACCCAGTAAATATGAAGTTACAATTTATTCAGAGGCAGATATAACATTTTTTTTATAGTGTGAGCTTTCGGGCTGAGAACCTTGCCGCTCCCTTTTAACACGGCCATAGTCACGACTGCTCACAACAACCTCTGAAAGACTACACTGGTGCAAATCTGCAACACACCAGATCACTTTAACTAAAAATTTTAACAACTCACACAAACACATAATCTATGCACCCTGTAAGAGGGATGGAAATGGAACAAAACTCACACATTAAAAATTATTTGCCACCAAAAGTGTGACTTGTTTTTAAAAGAACTCTTACGGTGAAAGGGTGGCAACTTTATCCATGAAATGCTGTTTTACATAAAATTTACAAACATGGTCTACATTACACATATACCACCTCGCAAGATGATAGGCAAGATAAAATCATATCTCAGGAATTCGGCCTTTACACCTTAATTCCATAAATTCGTTACCAGCGAATCCGACAAACATGACAGAGGCAGCTATTAACGTATGGTAGACCGACTGACAGACAGACAGACACTAACTACCTAACAAATGCGGACGGGAGACAGACGAGCAAGCTGGGGATGAAAGACTGACCCAGAGAACAAGTAGAATTTAACAAGTAAATGAAACAACATATCACGATCACTTAACTTCTAACACACTGCAATGTCTGGCGAAGACCCGGCGTAGTACCCCCAAAACGCTCTCCCGAACCGTCCGCTGACAGCGGCTTCAACGGACGCAGGAAGGCGCGCCGATCTCCCGTCTCACGGCGTCGCAGCTCGCACCGGCCAGACTGATGTCGTGGATTGACTCCTGCTGCTCTCGTGTCGGCCGCGAAGCCACTACGCCTCGCTATACGGCGCGGCCCACTGGACTGACGTGGCGATCTCACATGCGCCGACGCTCAAGACGGACAAGTCATCTTGCGTCCCAGTGCGCGACCGACCAACCGATCGATCCAACCGCCAATGACCATTGCCTGAACAAACTCGAGCAGACTGGCGGCCTAACGCATACTAGCACTCCGGACGACAGACAGACACTGACTGCCCCACACTGACCCGGCTGACCAACTGACCCAGACTCGCCGAGACAGACTGACCCAGACTCACTCCGACTGACCAGCTGCCGAGCTGACAGCGCCCCTTAAATGCACGTGAACAGGCTACCTTTCCCCTTTCACACCAGAGGGAAACACCAAAGCTGCGATAGTCACAGCGGTGCCAAAGCCAGAAACGGAGGGCGACTGCTTTACACTATGCGCTGCGGCGCGCTCTTCAAAACAGCAAATTTTACCAAGGCTCATCGATTTCTTTTTCCAAGTCACTGAAAAAATTGTTATCATCGAAATCACCAGTGCAAAAACTATGTAGAGCGCGAGCAATGGGACAGAGGTACAGCTAGCTGACGAAAGCAGTGTGGGACTCAGCACAGACCAGAAACGTACGAATTGCGTATTTGGAGTACAGAGAGTTCAGAATTCTACAAGTATCTGCTATGACAATATAGAACCTTCATTGTGGAGTCTACATGGCCTCCGACAGAGGGCAGGAATTGCAACGTGAGCTATGAACTTTCACGCATAACATGACCAAGACTCGGACGTAGTCGGGTAGACTGCTGCTCCTCGAGTTCTACTCGCGTTACGTCCACTGTCTGTTGTTTCTTTTCAATCTTTAGGTGTAACGGAACGCTGTTGCTATAGAATACATTCTGCAAATCAAGCTGTGGTCCCAAACAGAATGTGTTGTCGAAATAAAAGCAATTGCAATTCCACAAAAACTGCCCACCAAAAATTTATGCAAATAGGTCACACATTGATATTCATGTAAGTATTGTCGGAAAATGCAAATTTATAAATTTGGCGACCGATGTATGAATGTGTGATCCTGCAGCGCAATTTCACCGTGCAGCTGGCAAGGGTAGTAAACAGGGGACGTGTGGACATCAGAGCACGAAGTCTGTGCGAATTTCGTACTCAGTTGGACAGTAACAATGCCTCGCGGACAGGTTCGTCAGCAATATACGCAGATGTCAGCATTTGAGAGAGGACGCGTAGCTGCTCGAAGATGCTGGTTAAAGTAATCGGCGAATCGCTCGAAATTTGAATAGGAGCGATGCCACAACTCGCTGATGTTGACCGGAATGGTTGGACCATGGCCGAACACAGCGTCACGAAGAAAGAACTAGAGAGACGAAAAAACATGAGGACCGAGCAGTCTTGGGAGAGGCACTCAGAGCCATGGATTCATCATTATCATCGATGCATCGTGCAAGTACAATTTCAGTGATCACAAGGACCGTTAATAGGTGGCTACCAATGACCTCTGTATAATAACAAGCCCATATACAGTGGCAAACATAGTGCTCCCTGAACTTGAAAATTTAGAGGCAACCGCCGTCAGGGTCATGTTCCACGGAGCCTACACTACACTGGTGTCAGTATACAACAGCCCTAAGAACACCAAGACACGCCACATCAGCACTATACTCAACACATCACCGCGCGTAATCGTCGCTGGAAATTTTAACGTAGAACACCCTGACTGGAACTCACATACACGAAACTCCAACGGCAATAAACTATACGAACACGCACCAGGACGAAACTACATAACACTAGCGCCGACCGAACCGACGCACATTCCCTACAGGAGATATCACAGGCCAGACGTGATAGACATGGCCCTCATCAAGGGTATAACAACGACACTCAACGTTGCTGTTGAAAAAGATCTGCCCTCAAATCACCAACCTGTTATACGGTACATTGAAGAAATACTGCAGCACATGGACCAACGCAGGATGTTAGACTACAGGAGCGCGAATTGGACATTGTTCAAGGAAACGCTTGACAGTCGCATCACACCTACCCTCGCGATTAACAAGACAGTTCAAATTGATGAGGCTGTCGAAACCCTCACTAGCGCCATCCAAGACGCAAAAGCCGACACCATGCCAATCCGCACACCACAACATACTCTGCCCTGCCCCAGGAAATCCTGGACCTAATCACAATGAGGAACCGCCTCAGGAGAAATTCGCAGAATACCAGGCGCCAGTACTTCAAACAGCACATAAACAGGCTCCAGGGAATAATCCGGGATAAAATCCAAACATTTAAAACACAACAGTGAAACCAGAAACTCGGAGGTCTGGACAGCACGCGACCTGGCGTGTGGCAGTTGTCCCGCCACTTCACCAGGAAGGAACTGAACACACCCACGCTACAAGCGCCCGACGGACCGGCGTATTCTGGGGAACTGATGGCCCACACGCTTGCAGCGTCATTCACACCGAACCTGGATCCCTCAGACCCAGCGTTTACACTTGCGACCGACCAGGCGGTTACACGCACCTTGGAGCAACCATCGCGCAACGACATCCGACAGACTAGCACAGCTGAAGTCAAATGGGCCATCATGCGTACCACAGCTAGGGAGGCGTGTCCTCCAGGAATTCGCGGATAAAGCAGTAGAATACCTTACACACATCACGAATGCCATACTCATACACCAACACTTCTCCGTCTTTTGGAAGACGGCCAAGGTCCTGATGTTAAGGAAGCCGTGGAAAGACCACTTCAAGAAAATTGCCGAACCATCAGTTTGCTGAGCTCGCTGAGCAAGATCGTTGAGAACGTAATACTAAAACGACTCACTGCATTACGAACGACAAAATGGTTCAAATGGCTCTGAGCACTATGGGACTCAACTGCTGTGGTCATAAGTCCCCTAGAACTTAGAACTACTTAAACCTAACTAACCTAAGGACAGCACACAACACCCAGCCATCACGAGGCAGAGAAAATCCCTGACCCCGCCGGGAATCGAACCCGGGAACCCGGGCGTGGGAAGCGAGAACGCTACCGCACGACCACGAGATGCGGGCTATTACGAACGACACCCTAAGGCCAGAGCAATTCGGCTTCAGGAATTACCACTCGACAACACAACTCCTCCTCGTCGTTGAATAGATAACACACGGATACAACGCAAACAATACAACTGGGGCAGTGTTCTTGGACATCGAAAAGGCCTTCGACCGTCTGTGGCACAACGGCCTCATACGCAAACTCAGCGACGCGGGGTTGCCGGACGGGCTCGTACGTCTCATACACTCATATCTCACGGACAGGAGTTTCAACACCGAAGTGCGGGGCAAACAATCAACACGACTTGGTATTCAGGCTGGAGTACCCCAAGGAAGCATCCTAGGACCCATACTGTTTAACCCCTACATTAATAACCTACCAGCTACACGCAGCACGCGGATGACACCGCCCTCCTCGGGAAACCGTCTAACATTAACTCCACGACTACAGACTGCACTCAGAGCGGCAGAGCCTTGGTTGGAGAAATGGCGTGTTAGAGTAAACGTCGACAAGTGCGAAACCCTGGCTCAGCAGCTGTTGTGGCTGAGCACCTGAAGGATAATTTGGAAAATATTTCGAGTATATTTCCCCACCATGTTATAGTTCTGGGTGAAGATTTTCATTTGCCGGATATAGACTGGGAGACTCAAACGTTCATAACGGGTAGCAGGGACAAAGAATCCAATGAAATTTTTTTAAGTGCTTTATCTGAAAACTACCTTGAGCAGTTAAACAGAGAACCGACTCGTGGCGATAACATATTAGACCTTCTGGTTGTAGGGAAGCAGCCTACTCACGCTGTAGTAAATTCACATCAGTTTCCATTGTGTGCCAGCCAGTCTGCTGTCACTCTGTAACTAGCTCTGACGTCATAAATGTTGCGCAATACCTTAAAAATCAAGCAAATGACCTAAAACTTTTCTAGCATGTCAGGAATAATACTAAATTAATATGTGTTAAATATCAGTTCGATAACTTCAGCCATTTTCGAAATTTGGACGTTTTTCTAAAAAAATCATTGGCGCAACAGAAAAGAGCTAGAGACTTCAAAATTTATATTTAGATTCATCTTTCATATTGATTTAACAAAAATAGTACTTTGGATTTCACAAATTAAGATTTTAGTAGAAATTCATGATTTTGTGGTTTTCGTCTCAAAACTGAAGGAAGCAAGATAGATTAAGTAGGTTAATAAATAAGGCTAGGATGTTTAGATTTAAATAGGTTGGAGGTCCGCTATGATTATGAAGATGTGTAAAGTTTCTTTTTAATACCTATAAAATTATAGCGATAGCGGATCTAAAAAGGGACAGTTCAGAGCTCATCTGCTGCGTGCTGTGTAATTAGATTAATTCTCTCGCCCAAAGTATTTAACTTAGCCACGTCAAAATTTTATTATCAATACTTACCTGCGTGCTGAATGCGCGTTTAAATTAAGAGCTTCTTCGGCCATCAGCCAAAGAAGCTATAAATTATTATGTAACTTGAAGTGGTGCGTTACTAGCCCAGCGGCTAGTCGGGAGAGCGGATTTAATCAGGCGTTCCCTCAGCCGTCCGCACCGCGGCTTTATATATAAGAACACTGCGCGAGGAAGCAAGGCCCCAGTTCTCTCCAGACGCTGAATGACACGCCATCTGTGTCGGTAGTCGCGTCGCATCAGTGTATCTGCTACAAACAGCCTCGGGTGCCGTATTAAGTTAGTAGAGATACGCGGAACCATGAAGACATTTTATGTGAAGTGTTAATTCTGGAATGATTTTCATTATCTAGCTTCAGTTTGCGTATTGTCGCGGTTTCACGTGCCGTCGCGGGACAGACATTCTACCAAATATTTAGCGTGGCGTTTGATGAAGTATTTTCATCAAATTATGGCGAGCATTCCTTTTAACATTTAATTCGGACATTTATAGTTGCATCAGCGCATTAGACTCTGAACTGCTCTGGTAGATAGGTTGTAGGGATACTTGTGTTTTTATCAGTGAATTTCAGAATATACTCAACTATTTTGGAAAACCGTTTTTGATTAGAAATCCCGGACAATCTCCTAATTCCTCAGAGCTATAAGCTGCAGCTATAATAACATTCTCAGATAAAGTGGGCACTAGGATCTCTAATTACTGGTTCCATGTTTTATTAAATCACTTTCTGGGTGCCAAAAAGTAAATAGAGAGCCAGTGTTGAGAACGGCGAAAGACAGCATTAACAACATTCTAAAAGCCAGAAACTGATTCAACATGCAAGCATTAATACAGCAATCAGCAGATTTAATTAATTTTTACAAAAACTTAACCGCCGCCCCACATATGGTGCATCGGCCGGGAAACAACTAAGTGAAAGTGATTTTAACTATTCGGATTCGCGAGTGAAATGCGACACGCAACTGAGTATAGAACAGTGAAGGTGTTACGTGTGCATGTGGACGACGCAATTGGATTAACAACGCATCTGGATTGACGGAGCTGGCACTGAGTCTAGCGGTGCTGCCGGCATCGCGAGAAGCCAGTCTCGCCGCACCGCAGTCGTCCCCTGGAGCAGCCGGCGCAGAGCCTGCAATTGCGGGCCACGCAAACACACAACAGCCGTCGGAGAGCCGTCTGCAGTTCAACGTGCCACGTCGCATCAGGAATCCTGGTACGCCGCGCCGGCAACGCCATACGTCGTGCAGAAGGAACTAAGTTAAGTGAAAAACTGTTAAAAATTTTACTAACCTGCACTAAAAGACTGTTGGCGATGGAACCGCCAAAAGAAACTGAGTTTAAACTTAAATTAGAACCTATGTCTGTTGAGGGAACTGTAAATTCAGACAACATTTCAAGTATAAACATGCATGAAGGTAGTAATGTTAAAGTGAAAAATGAAGTATTGTCTCCTGACAGTAGTGTGCGAAGGGGCAATGATTCAATAATAGAGACCCCTGTAGTAAAGCGGAAAGTAGAAATTGTAAATTTATTGGATGATAGTTTCTCTGATGAATTAAAAATGAAACAGTCATCAGAGATGGTAGAGTTTAAGAAGGAGAAGTTAGATATGACTAATCAGTCAGAAGTTTCATGTAGTTTTGATGATTCTGGTGTTGGAGCTAGTTTTTCGTCACCTGAGTGTGATAAAAAGCCAGCTCGTGAGCAACCCAAAGATGCTGGGGCTGTTGATCTAAATGTTATATTACAAGCAATAGCTGCCAGTCAAACAAATTTTAATATGCGGTTTGAGGCAATGGACAATAAGTTAGAATCCAATAATGCTGAATTAAAGGCTGAAATAAGTGAACAGGTCAAAAGCAGTAATGCTGAATTAAAATCTGAGATTGTGGCCAGCCAAACAAATTTTAATAAACGATTGGAGGTAATGGACGATACTTTCAAGGCTGGTTGCAATAAATTGAAAGAGGATCTAGACAGTTTGAATTATAAAATTGATTGCAATCATGAGGATATTAAGAAAAAGGTTGCTCAACAATTTTCTGAAATGTATAAGACAATAAAATCCGAAGTCGCTGAGGTTCGCAAAGACTTCCAAATGGAAGATGCGAAGCTGGAACACAAGTTAACAGAAAAGATCGAGGCGGAGTCTGAACTGTGCTCAGATAGATTTAAAGATGTTAATATAAAAGTAAACATATGTCAAGCAGAAGTAGAAGCAATCAAAACTGACACTACTCATATTGTGCAAAGAGTAGATAATGTTGAAATGAAAGTAGAAAATATCAGTACTAACATTGCTAACATTGAAAGTAAAGTAGCTTCACTAACTTCTGGTAATGGTAGTATACAACAAGTTGTAGCTGCAAACGCCGCTTTTATCGGGTGTCGGCAGTTCTTGCGGTTCGATCCAGATAAAAATATCCACCCGCTAGATTTCTGGAACGATTTTGAAGATGTGATTCCACCAACTTGGTCTGAGCGAGAGAAAATCTCATTTATTAGAAGCCATTTAGCAGGTGACGCCATGCGTTGGTCAGCTGATGTTATGTTAAAGTGTAAAACATTAGCAGAATTTAAAACAGCTTTTATTAATGAGTATTGGTCTAGCAATAAGCAAAATGAAGTGTTGAGAGAATTTTGGAGTGGGAAACGCTTCAATGCAGGCAAGGAATCAATTAAAGAGTTTGCTAGGTCATGGATTTCACGTTTGTCACATTTGGCGGAAAAGCTAAAACCAGAAATGATTATACTAGGTCTGGAAGCCAAACTGCCATGGTACTGGCAAACTAGAATTATATCAGCCCCTAGAGACAATCTAGATCGTTTCATTGAATATTTGGAACGTGTAGAACGTGTTGCTGCCAATGAGGAGCAAGCACGTAATAACCGTAATGCCAATAATAATAATAGTGATTTTAGGAACGAGCAAAATGGCAATGTAAACATCAGAACAGTAGGTGTTCGTCATCCTAAGAGAGGTAGGAATTGGGGAAATAATTATCAGAACCAACAATGGCGTCCAAGGGATAATAATTTTGTTCCAAACAGAAATATGCATGTAAACAACAGTACGGAAAGTAATGCTGTGCCAGTCAACTATAATGAAGCTAAAGGAAACAGCAGTAGGCCGAGGCAGGAAAACTAGTTCCCGTCTATGAGGACACTGGCGCTCACCAGGCGGTTACTTTTCCTATGCCAGTAGTTAAGGGAATTGGGAAGACAGATCAGAATACTCAGACTGAACATGTGGAGGAAGAGTCGGTAGCAACTAAGGATACAACAGAAATATTAGATCACTCACAGTATTTGATAGATACCGTGTTAGAGACGCTTTCTAAGTGGGAAGAGAAAGAGAAGGCGCAGCAGTGTAACAGTAGGGGTGAGCTACAAAATATTGAATTGACAGGTGAAGAAGCAGAAGAAATTCATGCTTATATTTACGATGAGGATGATGTGCTCTTATCTAAAGTGCCTGTGCAGGATGTTGATAATGTACTAATAGATTTAGGACAGGAGATAAGTGGGAATGTAGAGGGTAGGCTGTTTGGGGTCGATGAACCCAGTAGCTGTGACCAGTTGTCACTTGAGAAGGAAACCGACGATAATGGTGAAAGTGGTTTAGCTGTAACTAATGTTATGCCCGGCCTGGAGGCGCAGAATCGCTCAGACTACAGTAATTTGGGTCAGGTTCAGCAAACTAAACGTAATGAAGTCGTGCGGTGTTTCGATTTAAAATTAATAGACCGACTGGAAAAGGCAGCTGAAAATGTAATTCAGGAAACCCCTACACACTGTGACCTAAATGTAATGAAGACAGATGTCGATCACTTTAGTTGGAGACAAATCCAAAAGGAACTACTAGATGAATGTGAGGAACCACCTGTACAACCTAGAATAAGCCACCCTATAATAATAGTGAATATGTTGGGTATCAATGTACGTTGTCTCTTAGACAGTGGAAGTGAGGTGAGTGCAATATCTCAGTCCTTCTTTGATGCATTACCTGGTAAAGACAAGCTTACAGTAATGAGGGTATCAGGACTAAGAATAATTGGTGCTACTGGCAAGATTTCAAAAACGGTAAAGCAAGAAGCTTTACTACCCTTTAACATTAATGGTAATTTAATTGATCATCCATGTTTAATTGTAAACAATCTCAGTATTGAGGTTTTAATTGGCATAGATTTCTTGTCAAAATATCAGAGTGTTGTTGACTTTGAAGGAAGCCAGTTGAAAATGGTCTTGCCAATAACCGGAGTAATTATAGTACCTTTTAGTGATAAACATGTAGTAACTGATCATGAAACTTGGGAGCTGCCTATACGAGTTCTGAAAAATAGGAGGTATTGGGACGAAGGTGTTAATCTTAATAACAATAAGCTGAATACAGAAGAAGAAGAAGAAGCAATTATTTTAGACAAAATAGAAACTAAATTGCAGGAAATCGATAAGATTTCAGACAATCAAAAGGAAGAACTGAGACAGGTTCTAAAAGGGCATCATAAGGTATTTTCAGATCGACCTGGCATAGTTAAAGGTTATGAATGTCAATTAAAGGTGAAACCTGGCCAAGTGTTTTTCAGGAAGCCATACCAAATACATGTAGCTAGGAAGGAGGCAGTTCGGAAGGAGATACAGAGAATGCTAGAGTGGGGTGTGATTGAAAAAGCGGTCAGTGAGTACAATAATCCTCTTGTTGTTGTACCAAAAAGAGACGGGAGTGTCAGATTGGTCTTGGACGCTCGTTGGTTGAATGAAATAGTGATTAGGGAAAGTGATAGACCGCAGAACATGGACGAGTTACTGCAAAAATTCCGGGGAGTAAAATTCTTAACTTCTATGGACATCACGTGCGGGTATTGGAATTTGCCACTGGCGGAAAGTTCAAGGAAGTACACAGCTTTCTTGTACGAAGGAGTTTGTTACCAATACCGTGTGGTACCTTTCGGACTTAATATCTCTGTTTGTGCCTTTGTACGTGTGATGTGCCATGTTTTAGGACCAGCTTTAAGCAATAAAATAACAGTCTACGTAGATGATCTGTTAATAGCAACTCCTACCTGGGAAGAACACATAGCTTTATTAGAGGAAGTGTTAGAGGCTATTGAGAGAGGTGGCATGAAACTAAAGATTGAAAAGACTGAGTGCGTTAAAGAGGAAATAGGTTTCTTGGGATATAGGATAAGTGGAAAAGGTATTCTGCCTGACCCAGGCAAGCTAGCAGTAATTGAAAAATTTGAGGCTCCCAGAAACAAGAAGCAGTTGAGATCAATGTTCGGTCTTTTCGGCTTCTATAGGCGTTTTGTTAGTGATCAGGCTTTTAATGCTCCCTGTCTTCACCTCCTGCTGAAAAAGAATACCCCTTGGGTTTGGACAGCAGAATGTCAACAGGCGTTTGAGGCGCTTAAACAATCGTTAATTAATAGTCCAATTTTGCATCATCCTGACTTTGAAAAACCTTTCTGTATGTCTGTTGATGCTAGTGGCTATGGTATAGCTGTGGAGATATTCCAAGTAGAAATAGAGAACGAACAAGAAGTGCACAAGACTATAGCTTTCGCCAGTCGATCTTTACAGGCAGCAGAGAGAAATTACGGCATCTCAGAACTGGAAGCATTAGCAATTGTATTTGGGGTACAGAAGTTTGAGCAGTATCTATTAGGTCACAAGATAATAGTTTACAGTGACCATAAGGCATTGACCTTTTTAAAGACCTGTAAATTGAGGAATGCTCGTTTGATAAGATGGTCATTGTATCTCCAGCAGTTTGACCTTGAGGTTAAATATATTCAAGGGAAAGACAATCTAGTAGCTGATGGGTTATCTAGGAGTGCGGAGCTCTGTGATGACGCAGGAATTACAGCAACAGACCCAAATGAAATTCGAATGTTTGCATTGCACGAAGTAAAGGAAGAAAGTGCATTAAAGAGGGTGATTAAGAACTTGAGACGTGAGCAGAATGCAGATGACCAACTGAAATTAGTGAAGGGCTATTTAGGAAATGCGAGCTATCCTAAGGTTTCGCAATACTATTGTTTGCATAAAGGTATTCTGTTTAGGAGGAAAAAGGTAGGTGTTTCTGAGTGGAAGCTGTGCTTTCCCTCACAACATGTAGACTTACTAATCGACTATGTACACCTGAGGTATGGGCACTACGGTGCAAAGAAGTGCATTGCCAAATTACAAGAGAAGGTTGTGTTTGACAACATGTACCGCCGTGTGGCCAAGCGTCTAGCATCGTGTGTAGTGTGCCAGAAAGTCCGTGCTGTCAACACCAGAATACAAGGAGATATGCATTCAGTAGAGCCAACTGAAACCCTAGAATTACTGGCTTGTGATTTGTTTGGCCCTCTTCCTGTTTCGAGAGGTGGTTGCACCCATGTTTTTGTTGTGGTGGATGGATTCAGTAAATATGTTAAGCTATACCCAATTAAAAGAGCAAATGCAAAAACATTGGTTGAAAAGTTGGAAAAAGATTTCTTCGTGAACGTTGGCGTTCCGAAGAATTTGCTGTCTGACAATGGACCTCAATTTACTTCTGATAGATTTAAGGAATGTCTAGATAAGGCAGGCGTGAAACATCTGAAAATATCTGCGTATTTCCCCCAAGGAAATATGAGTGAACGTATTATGAGGGAATTGAATAGGCTTTGCAGAACTTATTGTGCTCGGAAACACTCAAGTTGGGCAGAGCACATTAAGTATTTTGAGAATGTAATTAACAACCTAAGACATGATGCAACTGGTTTTGCACCTTGTGAATTGATGTTTGGCCAAGAACCGCACAATGTGATTGCAGA
Organism: Schistocerca piceifrons; assembly: GCF_021461385.2. Lineage (NCBI taxonomy): Eukaryota > Metazoa > Arthropoda > Insecta > Orthoptera > Acrididae > Schistocerca > Schistocerca piceifrons. Next base: position 116,307,759 of record NC_060138.1, read on the forward strand.
TATGGTAGAATTCCCTGTTCTAACGCAAATATCCACAGACGAGAAGAAACTAAAGGCTAGGGCTAATATGAGAAAAAGAGCGTTGGAAAGGAAGAAGCGTCATGACACAAAAGCTGTACCTACTAGCTTTGAAATAGGTCAATTAGTCCTGGTCAAATCCAAAGAAAAATCAAAGAAAGTAAATGCGGAAACAAAGAAATTCATGTTTGTATACCGAGGACCTTTTAGGATAATAGGAAAACCACATGCCAATGCATATAGGCTAGAGTACCCTAAAAGTAAGAAGCTCTTAGGTCTCAGGAACGTGATTGACCTAAAGAAATTCATAGGTAGCCACTGAATGCTGTAGGGAGGAGGTTGTTCTTTAACCTCTACACAGTGTGGCAGCTGTGCAGTCCCAGCTGTGTGAGATCTTCTTTCCCTTTCAGGTCTCACTCATTCTTCATCTTTCCTATCCACAAAAATTTCGACCTCTTCTTTCCAACACAAAATTTTCCGTTATGACTATCAAGCCTTGAGTTATGTAACCATTCTATCTACCGATTAGTGAAAAAAAAAACCTAATGTGACAAACCTAATAGTGACAAACAATAGAGAAGTATGACGTAATTAAGATAAAATATATTGGAATAACAAGTATGTATAGTACCCTGGTAATATAGTAAGTACAAAGTGTTGTTTTATTGGAAATGGTCCACCAACAATAATTTAAAAAGATGTATGAATTCATGTACAAGCAGGATCTGAAGTGGTAGTGAAACCTAGTGTATGCTGTAGAGCTAACTAATAAATAGTAAGAAAGAGATTGCTTAGTGTTAGGAAAAATATGCAGATAAGTTATAAGATTAAACTCACCTGGTGTAGCAAGGAAAGGCAGTGTAATAGAATTGAGCAGTGTTTGTGGTTGAGACGTGAAGGACACGTCCCTGAAGTATTTATAAGGTTGGAGCTGGCCATTATTTTAGTGTAGTGTGTGACAGGATACACCTACACGTATTGAGGTTATGAGTTGGAGGCGTGAATGCGACCATAGGTACCCTTATGTTAGATGAGACAGAGCAGCTCATGGTGTCCTATAGGTTTAAGGAATTTAGCATTACGTTCGTCCATAATTATTTGATGCAGTTTAGTGGTAGGTCCGAGAGAGACTACCTGAGGTTTCAGCGTCCGATCGAGTGGAAATGGATTGCCACGTGAGCAAACTAATCAGCTGCAGTACACTATGAATATGAAATAAATGTGCTTTCCTATGCTTTAAATTTAAATGGAGTGAGTATTACTTAAGTTCATACACTAGCAAAGTAAGTAAGTACATAATGGCAGACGTAAAACATTATTTTAGCTCCGCATAAATACACTTCAAAGTAAGTAAGTACCTAATTGCAGATGTGGAACTGACAACAGCAGAGGACCAATAAGTGGATTTTGTAGTCAACTAAACGTAGTGTGTTTTGAACACTTACAACTGTACTATTACCAAAAGTTACTCACATGTACATGGAAGCTGAGAAAACAACCACTAATCATACTCATACTATCTCTAAGAATAAAGTAATCAAAGATGAGTCAGTTAAGTAAATAAGATGCAAATGTATCAGGAATGTACCGAGCATTGGTTCAGTGTTCCGCACCAGAAATAATAAATTCAGATTAAATATGATTTATGATTGTATGCCTTAGGAGCATAGATTTTCTCTGGTACGTGACTAACGGCGTTTTGAGCCATTTGTTTACCGATTTTATGACAGTTAAGTAACCGTAAGAGTAAAATTGAGAAAGGTTCTGTTAACTTTGTTCCAGCAACATACTGAAAGATAAAATGTATATATCCCCATTTCATTATGACCCTCCCTTAGATATTAAGTGAACAGAGTCTGAGGCACTCTTTTTGTTTGTTCTACAGGACAAACCAGATAATGGCAGCCTGGTAGCTGCGTGAAAGCGTGGAGTGACTTGGACACAACTCACAGTGACCCCTCCCCTTTCCCCCATGTAATTTAGAGAGAACATGAAGGACGCACACCATAGCAACTTCCCCTCCTCTACCCTTGTGAATGGAAGTGTAGGACGCCAGCCAAAGCGGCTACAACCACGTGTGTAAAAATTATTTGTGAACTTTTCTTTCAGGTTTAGAAAAGACTGCTAAGAGATAATCATCTGTTTATGTATCATGTTATTTTCGTTGAATTTGTGTATGTAAAAATGTATTTAATGTATTTAATGGATCTAAGATTTTCATAATTTTTCAATTTGTATGTGTTTGTTTGTCTAAGGCAAAATGTATGCCAAAATATTTCATTGACTTTGCTTAAAATTTTGAGTAATGACATTGGTTAAAAGGCAGTGAACATGCCTACGATTTAAATAATTAATGTAGGTAATCAGTTTTCTTTAATGTTTCTACAGGTTTATATTTCAATTTTGAATTTTCATAGGGAGTTAAACTGTACTCTTGCTTCCCTTTTTGTAATTAAATTTTTTTTTCATTCATTAACATTCATAAACAAAAAAATTTAAGTAGAGGGTGATGTAGGGAAGCAGCCTACTCACGCTGTAGTAAATTCACATCAGTTTCCATTGTGTGCCAGCCAGTCTGCTGTCACTCTGTAACTAGCTCTGACGTCATAAATGTTGCGCAATACCTTAAAAATCAAGCAAATGACCTAAAACTTTTCTAGCATGTCAGGAATAATACTAAATTAATATGTGTTAAATATCAGTTCGATAACTTCAGCCATTTTCGAAATTTGGACGTTTTTCTAAAAAAATCATTGGCGCAACAGAAAAGAGCTAGAGACTTCAAAATTTATATTTAGATTCATCTTTCATATTGATTTAACAAAAATAGTACTTTGGATTTCACAAATTAAGATTTTAGTAGAAATTCATGATTTTGTGGTTTTCGTCTCAAAACTGAAGGAAGCAAGATAGATTAAGTAGGTTAATAAATAAGGCTAGGATGTTTAGATTTAAATAGGTTGGAGGTCCGCTATGATTATGAAGATGTGTAAAGTTTCTTTTTAATACCTATAAAATTATAGCGATAGCGGATCTCAAAAGGGACAGTTCAGAGCTCATCTGCTGCGTGCTGTGTAATTAGATTAATTCTCTCGCCCAAAGTATTTAACTTAGCCACGTCAAAATTTTATTATCAATACTTATCTGCGTGCTGAATGCACGTTTAAATTAAGAGCTTCTTCGGCCATCAGCCAAAGAAGCTATAAATTATTATGTAACTTGAAGTGGTGCGTTACTAGCCCAGCGGCTAGTCGGGAGAGCGGATTTAATCAGACGTTCCCTCAGCCGTCCGCACCGCGGCTTTATATATAAGAACACTGCGCGAGGAAGCAAGGCCCCAGTTCTCTCCAGACGCTGAATGACACGCCATCTGTGTCGGTAGTCGCGTCGCATCAGTGTATCTGCTACAAACAGCCTCGGGTGCCGTATTAAGTTAGTAGAGATACGCGGAACCATGAAGACATTTTATGTGAAGTGTTAATTCTGGAATGATTTTCATTATCTAGCTTCAGTTTGCGTATTGTCGCGGTTTCACGTGCCGTCGCGGGACAGACATTCTACCAAATATTTAGCGTGGCGTTTGATGAAGTATTTTCATCAAATTATGGCGAGCATTCCTTTTAACATTTAATTCGGACATTTATAGTTGCATCAGCGCATTAGACTCTGAACTGCTCTGGTAGATAGGTTGTAGGGATACTTTTGTTTTTATCAGTGAATTTCAGAATATACTCAACTATTTTGGAAAACCGTTTTTGATTAGAAATCCCGGACAATCTCCTAATTCCTCAGAGCTATAAGCTGCAGCTATAATAACATTCTCAGATAAAGTGGGCACTGGGATCTCTAATTACTGGTTCCATGTTTTATTAAATCACTTTCTGGGTGCCAAAAAGTAAATAGAGAGCCAGTGTTGAGAACGGCGAAAGACAGCATTAACAACATTCTAAAAGCCAGAAACTGATTCAACATGCAAGCATTAATACAGCAATCAGCAGATTTAATTAATTTTTACAAAAACTTAACCGCCGCCCCACATGGTGACAAACAGACCCGAACTATTTTAAACAGTTAACGCAGAACAGGGAATCAGCGATCATAAAGCGGTTACTGCATCGATGATTTCAGCCGTAAATAGAAATATTAAAAAAGGTAGGAAGATTTTTCTGTTTAGCAAAAGTGACAAAAAGCAGATTACAGAGTACCTGACGGCTCAACACAAAAGTTTTGTCTCAAGTGCAGATAGTGTTGAGGATCAGTGGACAAAGTTCAAAACCATCGTACAATATGCGTTACATGAGTATGTGCCAAGCAAGATCGTAAGAGATGGAAAAGAGCCACCGTGGTACAACAACCGAGTTAGGAAACTGCTGCGGAAGCAAAGGGAACTTCACAGCAAACATAAACATACCCAAAGCTTTGCAGACAAACAAAAATTACGCGAAGCGAAATGTAGTGTGAAGAGGGCTATGCGAGAGGCGTTCAATGAATTCGAAAGTAAAGTTTTATGTACTGACTTGGCAGAAAATCCTAAGAAATTTTGGTCTTATGTCAAAGCGGTAGGTGGATCAAAACAAAATGTCCAGACACTCTGTGACCAAAATGGTACTGAAACAGAGGATGACAGACTAAAGGCCGAACTACTAAATGTCTTTTTCCAAAGCTGTTTCACAGAGGAAGACTGCACTGTAGTTTCTTCTCTAGATTGTCGCACACATGACAAAATGATAGATATCGAAATAGACGACAGAGGGAAAGAGTAACAATTAAAATCGCTCAAAAGAGGAAAGGCCGCTGGACCTGATGGGATACCAGTTCGATTTTACACCGAGTACGAAAAGGAAATTGTCCCCCTTCTCTAGAAGAGCGTAGCGTTCCAAAGGATTGGAAAAGGGCACAGGTCATCCCCGTTTTCAAGAAGGGACGTCGAACAGATGTGCAGAACTATAGACCTATATCTCTAACGTCGATCAGTTGTAGAATTTTGGAACACGTATTATGTTCGAGTATAATGACTTTTCTGGAGACTAGAAATCTACTCTGTAGGAATCAGCATGGGTTTCGAAAAAGACGATCGTGTGAAACCCTGCTCGCGCTATTCGTCCACGAGACTCAGAGTGCCATAGACACGGGTTCACAGGTAGATGCCGTGTTTCTTGACTTCCGCAAGGCGTTCGATACAGTTCCCCACAGTCGTTTAATGAACAAAGTAAGAGCATATGGACTATCAGACCAATTGTGTGATTGGATTGAAGAGTTCCTAGATAACAGAACGCAGCATGTCATTCTCAATGGAGAGAAGTCTTCCGAAGCAAGAGTGATTTCAGGTGTGCCGCAGGGGAGTGTCATAGGACCGTTGATATTCACAATATACATAAATGACCTTGTGGATGACATCGAAAGTTCACTGAGGCTTTTTGCAGATGATGCTGTGGTGTATCTAGAGGTTGTAACAACGGAAAATTGTACTGAAATGCAGGAGGATCTGCAGCGAATTGACGCATGGTGCAGGGAATGGCAATTGAATCTTAATGTAGACAAGTGAAATGTGCTGCAAATACATAGAAAGACAGTTTCCTTATCATTTAGCCACAAAATAGCAGGTCAGCAACTGGAAGCAGTTAATTCCATAAATTATCTGGGAGTACGCATTAGGAGTGATTTAAAATGGAATGATCATATAAAGTTGATCGTCGGTAAAGCAGATGCCAGACTGAGATTCATTGGAAGAATCCTAAGGAAATGCAATCCGAAAACAAAAGAAGTAGGTTACAGTACGCTTGTTCGCCCACTGCTTGAATACTGCTCAGCAGTGTGGGATCCGTACCAGATAGGGTTGATGGAAGACATAGAAAAGATCCAACGGAGAGCAGCGCGCTTCGTTACAGGATCATTTAGTAATCGCGAAAGCGTTACGGAGATGATAGATAAACTCCGGTGGAAGACACTGCAGGAGAGACGCTCAGTAGCTCGGTACAGGCTTTTGTCAAAGTTTCGAGAACATACCTTCACCGAAGAGTCAAGCAGTATATTGCTCCCTCCCACGTATATCTCGCGAAGAGACCATGAGGGTAAAATCAGAGAGATTAGAGCCCACACAGAAGCATACCGACAATCCTTCTTTCCACGAACAATACGAGACTGGAATAGAAGGGAGAACAGATAGAGGAACTCAGGGTACCCTCCGCCACACATCGTCAGGTGGCTTGCGGAGTATGGATATAGATGTAGATGTAGATATTCTGCACCCGTCTGGGGATACGCTGAGCCCACTCGACTGCGCCGTCTGCAGCTCATACAGAACAAAGTACGCAGAACCATAAGCGATGCTCCGCGTTACACAGGCAACGCGGATCTTCACCGGGAATATTGGTTACCCTCTTGCAGGTATTCCACAAACTCTCCACATGACACGAGACACTCGCATAACCCGTTTATTCTTTCTCTGGGGGACTATGATCACAACCATAGATGGAAACATAATAGACCAAAGACTCTATTAGCAAGAATCTAAACATCTGTGGTCCATAGCGCGCTAACACAACAGTACTGATGAGCCCCTGCAACATAGCTACTAGTGGCAACCCCAGATGCTCGACCCGCCGAAAAACAGGCAATCGCAGGGAAACCTTACTGTACACAACGCTTAAACCAGCCACACATCCCCCCTACACTGTGAGCTGATCTACGGCCGATCGCCCACTAATGTATGACGACCTCGGACTGTTACAGGGACAAAGCCGCTCCATCAGGCCCAGTAGAATTCAGAGGAGCCGAGCTGCAGCGCCCGGACTGACCCATCTATAACGAGCACCCGCAGAAACAAAGGTAACGATGCACGATACCTCGCACTACCATAACCTCACCTTGCATGCACTGTCGCAGCTAGCAAGCCGCTACTGCCCTTACTACCTATCCTACTGTCACGGAGGTTTTTTTCCATTGGCGCTTGCCTTGGCACTTTTTACCGTCTGCCCTTACAAACCGCTACCTTTCGATCGCTTTCGTCCGCTTTCTGTCTCCTGATGGATCATGTCAATGAGTAATCCTACCCAGACGCATGGACAACATCACGTTATGTTATACGGAGGTGACAGGAGAACTTTTGGTTTGGTCACTACGTCGATGTGGGCGTGGAGGGGCCCCATCCTTATAAAAGAAATGGTATTGGATTCATTCGACCTTGAATCTCACTGAAAGGAGTAAAATTGTTTCCAGTGAGGAGTCCTTCTTCGAATTCAGCCCCGATAACCAGCGAAGACGTCTCTGGAGACTCCCAGGACAATGGTTGTCCGCCGCACGGTCCGACAACCAGACGAGATGGTCTGGGGTGCCACTTATTTCAATGCGACGTCACTTCTGTTGTCATCTGCGGCTGTCATCCGTGGCAAACCTACCGCACAGTGGTACGTAGGTGATATTCTAAATCCCGTTATGCCGCAGTTCGCGGCAGACCATCGTGGGTTTACATTTCAGCCTGCACACGGCGAGAGTATTGAGCCGTACTGCGGCTCGCGTTGGTGCTGTTCGTAGGTTTCCGCCCTTTGTTGGAGGCCAGACCGTATCGTTTTGTTGACATGATTGCGGTTGTTTGTCTTCTTCTCGTGTTGACTGGCGACACTTGGTTTCAAAAGCGTTGCCTGTCCGCTAGTGGAAGCAGCGGCAGCTATCGATATGTAATAACTATGGCCCTATCTTTGGGATAGGGTCTGTGACTGGCCCTTGTGTTTTATTATTGTATTTGCTCTTTTATTGTATTTTTATAATTTTTTTTAAATAATTGCCATTCTTGGCGTTACAGTGGGTTTAAATGATTGTGCTACCAAGTTAACATCATTTTGTCTCACCTGTTTGGTTATCAGTTGCTTGTCCTTTTAAATTAACCTTTGCTGTTGTATTTGCGGTTTTACTGTATGCTTTTTTTTAATTTTTTTACTTAATTGCCATTCTTGGCGTTACAGCAGGTTTAAATGGTTGTGCTACCAAGTTTATCATCATTTTGTATCACCCGATTGGTGTCTTTTTAAATTTAACCTTGCTATTGCATTGCTGTTTTACAGTTTGTTTGTTAATTTTTTTTATTATTGCCGTTCTTGGCGTTAAAGGCCTTCAGCCGTGACTGTGGTTACTTGACTTAAAATTCTAATTGGGATCACATTCGCTTGGCTTTTAAAACATTATTTGCTGTGGCTGTATTTTATGCTCATTAAGTAAATTTTAACGCACTGAAAGCACTATTAATTACACAGCTGTTTATTCCTTCATTAATAACGTGTGATGTCTTTATTTATTGCTGAATCTGGAATTACCGTATTAAAATAAATGTTTGTAATTGCAAAAGGGAACCAACAGTAACTGATTACGGCCCCGTCCACAATCGTAACCGAGTCCTTGACTACCGGGTCTGAAGAGTCTTAGGCTGTATAAGTGTATATTCCAGCTACTCGTGCTCCTAATCCTGTTTTTACATTAGTTTCAAATACCGCCTACAATTAAAAAGTGAATTAATATGTGTTAGCATCACAGGCACAAAAGCTATTTGACAGTCACATGAAATTACAGAGCAGGGCAGGTGAACTGAGTACGTGTGTCACACAATTATGGACGCCGTACCGTCGGCACTGGACGCTAAAAGCGTGACATGAGGCATTTAGCTATACTCGCTGGTGTGTATCGACCCTTGGGTTGGGGAGCACCGAAGAACACGTTGAGTAAATAGCTGGTGTTCTGGTTTGGCGAACGGTTACGTGAGATAAAATATCATGACTACTATGAATCTCACTTTATGTCGTAGACGATACACAGTATCCACGTACGACAGGCTGCTACTGAATGGTTATGGACCAGAATTGGGTGTGGGAACAAGTGCCCACGCGCGAGAATTCCTGGCTCATACACGGACAAGACGAAGAGAATAAATTTGAGGAAAATTGGTCACATTCTGCCGGCCAAACCCAGCGCCAATACGGTGTTCTCAAAGATACGACCGTCTTTCATTCGACCAAGTACTGAAACTTTAAGTGCACTTTGCTATCAATGCACCTTTTCCAGACAAAGCAGCTCCGTGAGATCTTTATTCTGTCATTTTACGTATGAATAAGATAGTTTTATCTCTTTCTGTCTTTCTCGTGAGCTACGAAAATATAGTTGTAGCTCCATAAATACTGGTTTACGTGCAGAATGGCACACAGCTTTCCGGTTCCCTTCAGCGTAATTTGTACGTCGCTTTTTTTTCGTACGCTTTGAAACGCCGTCCAGTATGGAGGCGCTCCAGTGGTGGAGAAAGACTTTTCATACTAGATAGTCCTATGTTCAGAATTGGTTATAGACATTCGCCTCTGCGAGCCGGCTTACCACTCCAGTAAATTATTCTCGTTAAATAAAGAGAGCTGACATTTAACATTCCAAGTTTTACTTAACAGAGGTACCTGAAAGATTGTCAAATATAATTTCGTGAACGACTGGCCACTATGCACTTTACAATTGGAAAAGCCACTTTTCTGACGTCCTGCGTGCTACAAAACCATCAGAAACACCTGATTAGGTTCCTGCTGCGTACTGAACGCTGAGAAACCGTTGAAAAATAGTTCGTTCCAAGCGAACACCCTCTTAGTGGATTCGCTTGTTTCCAACGCGAGCATTGCTTTTATGAATAAGGTGAACTTCACCAGCTGTTAATTTGTGTATACTGTTTCTGATAATAGTGATGATGGTTTCCGCTATCTGGTAATGCGTGACGCCGAAGGATGCCGAAATAACTCTCCATACTACAGTTGACCTGTCGCACATTACTGTTAGACGATGTGGAAAATATTGTCTTTCTGCGATACGTTTCTTATGAACAACTATATTTAAATACTAGTACAGACTTTCTATTTATATCCAAAACTTTTTTTAAAAAATTGTATGAAATTATTTAACTGTTTTGATCGCAAAAGTACCTTACTTTACAACTGACTGTTAGTTTTAGTTTCTGTGGTGTCACCGCCAGACACCACACTTGCTAGGTGGTAGCTTTAAATCGGCCGCGGTCCATTTAGTACATGTCGGACCCGCGTGTCGCCACTGTGTGATCGCAGACCGAGCGCCACCACAAGGCAGGTCTCGAGATACGGAATAGCACTCGCCCCAGTTGTATGGACGACATTGCTAGCGACTACACTGACGAAGCATCGCTCATTAGCCGAGCAGATAGAATAGCCTTCAGCTAAGTTCATGGCTACGACCTAGCAAGGCGCCATTAACCATTTTAAGATAGAGTCTCACTTGTATCATCAAGGAATGCTGTATTCAAATGAAGGATTAAAAGTTAAGTATTATAGCAGCTACGTACTTTTCTTGCTACCATTCATTACGTATCCTGTTTCAGACCTCTCTTTAGCCAACGTGAGATTACGCGTGCCTTTCGGCTACTTCAGTGTGGCGTAGCTGTCTTGTTACGCCGCAAAAGTTTCAAAAATAACCACCTAGAAATCTTTCATGGTAGACACCGTCTCAGTAGAAAGTAAGCTATAATGCAATCGTCCGATAATGTACGGCGGAACATGCTCGCTAACGAACCAAATTTTCAGTATATTGTTGATTATACCAACGAAGTTACAGAGTATAATTCCGAACCAGGCCTGTCAGGAAGTGTACATGAGTATGAAATTGGCACAGCCTCTTCGCGAACTGTCAACGAGAAAAATTTAAAACACAAACATATGCAAAAAGTTATATTATGATTTTTTTTCCTGACGTTTAAGGGAAAACTAATGATTTTACACGATCCAGTGACATTGTGACCGCCGCCTACATTCGACGTCACCAGATAATAACCACTCAGAGATGGCAGGTGGCAGCACTGGCAGTGGAGGATCTATAAAGCATATCGGGGAAGTGCATTTTCAACTTCTCGCGGCGTAATGAATAATCCATTAAATTTCGGGCATGCAGCCGCGCAAATAAAATATCTTCTACTGATATTTCGGCCGCGTATCGTCCGGCCATCTTCAGAGCGAGTCACAAGACTGATGACAAGGTGCCAAGCGCGGCCTTATATGCTCCACCGCGGCGGTACTGCGCATGCGGGTCACAGATGCTGCGCCGCCTGTGGCGAAAGCGTACGGACGTTCGATGTGCTTATCGATGTTTGATCGGCGGCGATGACACGGTGACGACTTCTCTGCAATTTAATTAGTCCAAGAGCCGGATTCCATGCTTTGTCCAAATTGAAACCTTTATCTCTGTTTATTAAATTGTTGGCTAATCGAATTTCTATGGCTTCCTTGAATACAGAATCCCAAAAAGAAGAGGTGGATGTTAAAATCTTCACATCACTGTAATTCATGGAATGACCCGTATCAATACAATGTTCGGCCACAGCTGACTTGTCTGGTTGTAATAGACGTGTGTATCTTCGGTGCTCCACACACCTTTCATGAACGGTGCGTGTTGTTTGACCTATGTATGACTGCTCACAATTTCCGCAAGGAATCTGGTACACACCCGCCTTACGAAGCAATAAATCGTCCTTTACAGAGCCGAGTAAAGCCGCAATCTTCGTGGGGGGCCGGAAGATCACCTTAACACTGTGTTTTTCTAGAATACGGCCTATCTTTGAAGAAAGAGCACCCACATAAGGCAGAAACGCCCTAGATCTGAAGAAATTACTATCTTCTTCCGCATCGTATACCTTCTTTTTAGGTTTTACATCGAATGCTCTACGAATTTGTTGCGGAGAATATCCATTCGATTTAAAAATACTCTTGAGGTATGTTAGCTCTCCTTCCATGAATTACAGTGATGTGAAGATTTTAACATCCACCTCTTCTTTTTGGGATTCTGTATTCAAGGAAGCCATAGAAATTCGATTAGCCAACAATTTAATAAACAGAGATAAAGGTTTCAATTTGGACAAAGCATGGAATCCGGCTCTTGGACTAATTAAATTGCAGAGAAGTCGTCACCGTGTCATCGCCGCCGATCAAACATCGATAAGCACATCGAACGTCCGTACGCTTTCGCCACAGGCGGCGCAGCATCTGTGACCCGCATGCGCAGTACCGCCGCGGTGGAGCATATAAGGCCGCGCTTGGCACCTTGTCATCAGTCTTGTGACTCGCTCTGAAGATGGCCGGACGATACGCGGCCGAAATATCAGTAGAAGATATTTTATTTGCGCGGCTGCATGCCCGAAATTTAATGGATCATATCGGGGAAATTCGAAAGCGGTAGGATCACAGTTCAAATGGTTCAAATGGCTCTGAGCACTATGGAACTTAACATCTGAGGTCATCAGTCCCCTAGAACTTAGAACTACTTAAACCCAACTAACCTAAGGAAATCACACACATCCATGCCCGAGGCAGGATTCGAACCTGTGGCCGTACCGGTCGCGTAGTTCCAAACTGAAGCGCCTAGAACCGCTCGGCTACTGGACCACAGTTCATCGAGACTTTGTGATTACGGGTCCCTGCCAGAGACGAGACATTTTGTTCTCTCGACCGGGCAGTACTGTACAGCCGCGTCACGTTCCAGACTCCAGAAATGGTCTTGTTTGCAACACGGGTACTACGACGACCTATGGAACAGGGCGAATTGTCAGCACGGCGACTGGTGTCGCGACGCGGGGAGTTGCACCACGTCGTCGAAGTACTGTATCGCGGTGCACGTATCCTTGTGGGGACACACTGTGGGGGACGAACGTCACCGGAATGCATTCGTCGTCTTAGGACCCAGCGCCTAGCCCTGTAGTATGGGTGTCGTCCGTTACGCAATACGATCACTTCTGGTTCTTGTAGCTGGCAGTTTGGACGGCAGGCTTTACATGTCTGACGAGTCAAGGCCTGTTGCGGTACCCTGTTTTCGAGGTCTCAGTTACTTTATTCGTCAACAAGATAACGCCAGACAGCACGTTTCCTGTGCTGTCCCGACCTACCTCGATAGTGAGGACGTTTCACTGATGCCCTGGCTGTCACGTTCATCCCACTGGAAACGTCTCGGCACGGGTCGCCAAGAAACCGGCAAACCACCATTCACCAGCCACTAAGACTGAAGAATTCCGGCGTAAAGTGTAAGCGGGGTGGAATGACGTGCACGTACAGTTGCGCTCTGTCAAATCTACGGTTCGGTAGTTTTGGTACAGTATACAAGTCGTTTAGTAAATGGTAGGGTTACTGGAAGTATTAGTAACGTTGGTAGGGAAAGAACCATAACTAAATTAGAGAGAGTCTGAGAGCGAATGGTGGGGGGGGGGGGGGGGGAGGTGGGTTCTATGCCTCATATGCCTCAGTCCGTAACAATGGAACCCTTATAGGATCACTTTATTGCCCATCCGGCTGTGTGTCTGTCAGTGTCGAGACCCTTTTTCTATGGATCAGGTTAGCGTATCAAGTTCAAATGTAAGCAACATACTAGAGGCTACGGTCTATGGCCGGTGTAAAAATTTAAGCTTCTAAGTCAATTCAGTCAAAAGATTCCGTCATTTATGTTATGTACTTTGAAACTCGCAAACCCACTCTTCAAAGCCTATAGAGTACTCCCCGTTGACCTAGAACCATGAAATTTCACAACAAAAGTAAAGGAAAAACATCCGAAAATTGTTAATCTGTAATTACATATCACGAACAAAATTTGTAATTTTTCATCTGCCTGTATGTGAGCCTGTTAAGAACCCTTTTTCTCGTGAGTAAGTTGGTGTATCAAATTCAAATTAGTCACATACTAAGGTCTATGGTGCCTTGGCGATTTAAGAAACTGAAGCCTCTAAATCAATGCAGTCAAACGATACGACCTTTTATGTAACACATCTTGATACTCGCAAACTCACTCATCAAAACCCATAGGGCACTTCTTATTTGACAACAAGCAAGGTTTCACAGTATAAGAAAAAAAATCTGAAATTTGTTAAGTTGTAATTATATCACATAAATTTTTTGCATTCATCCGTCAGAAGCATAACAAACGAACATTACTGCGCACAAACATAAAATGTAAGTTGCGATCATATCTCAGCAAGTAAATCAAAAGTATTTCATTAAATCTCCCACGTATAAACTGAAGTCACCTGCTCGCCTCTTTCTTTTTTGTATCTCGGCTAGTCTCTGCAACAACAGCACAAATTTTGATATTGTCTTGGAATTCTCAGGACCATTATATATCTATATCGAAAACAGGCAAAAGTCGTTGAGATTCTCGATCCCCAGGATAAACGAACTATATAAATATGGATAAGTACGTTTGCATGGAAACCTCAGTCCGCCAGTTCTATTTGCATTTGGCCAATTTTTCGTTTGCTTGTTTGTTTTGCACATAATTAGAACCAGACATCGTTCAGTGTTAGTCCAGGAATATTTTATACGCTTACTAAATATAAATTTCACTTTCTAAGTAACAAAAATTATTATATCGCGTAACTTCTGCGTTTTTATGTAACCAAACCAATTATTTTTGATTAAACTACAATCTACAGGCACAAACATTAAAATTTGTATAATTACTAGTATTTTGTACTCAACAGAATGTTCATCACGATCAGAGGCAGGAGTTTCCAGTTATTACTGATAAGTGTGAAAATTGTTTATGAACAACAAAAACGTGTTGGTATAAGCTCGACTAGGTACTGAAGCTATGTTTGACGTGTTCTTTTAAGTTTTTTAATATTACCGTTTTTGAGGAAATTGCGTTTTCTAGCGGCATATGAAAACATGTACTTCTTATTTTTACTACAACGTTGCAGATCATAAAGTTCTGAAAAAAAAACTGATTTCTTTACTGTAAAGCCGGCCACTGTGGTCGAGCGGATCTAGGCACTTCAGTCCTGAACTGCGCACAGGTTCGAATCCTGCCTCGGGCATGGATGTGTATGATGTCCTTAGGTTAGTTAGGTTTAAGTAATTCTAAGTCTAGGGGACTGATGACCTCCGATGTTAAGTCCCATAGTGGTCACAGCCGTTTGAACCATTTTTTTACTATAAATACTGTTTGTTTTTAAGTAACAGACAGGAGGATAACCACGTAAATATTTCTTAATTTACGCGGCTCTTCACATATCCTAGTAAGACACTGATTGCATACACAAAGAAAGTGATCGAAATAGATTAACGACCGATAGATACGCAATACACCTGATGTACGGGTAACGTGGTTACGATATTAACTGACCAGGGCTTCTAGGAACCCTACCGTTCTCTACACTTATTTATGACAGTAAACTGTAGCCTGTGGTAGTTTGACAACTCAGTTTGACTCGACGCACAGCGGGACTGGAGTCACCCTCTCTACCAGAGATGATATCACTGCATACTGAATTTCACACATTGTATATACCCAGATAGACTACAAATTTAACAATGAATTCTTCCTACTACTGTTCTGGATACACACAGTAATTTAAAACTTCATCATTTGGTATCTTTCCTGCCGCTGGAATTTTAGGAGCCAGCAATCTAGTAAATTCTACTCGACCTGAATGCTTCTTTTTGTCGTTTAAATGCGAGATATGAATGAAACCGGAAAATTATTAGCACGCATATGTCATCCACATTCGCAATTAAAGTGACTAATGAATCATTGGACCCACAGAGGGCGAGTAAAGTGCTGCCCCGGCAAAGATTAAAGCTGCATAAAAAAGGGTGAAAAACTGACTTTAATTATACGAGTGTCACAGAGCAAGGATCTATAATTACTTGGGTCTGCATTAAAGATCAAAAGCAGTTCTTAGCAAAAGGAATGAGGCACTGTTAAAAGGACCATAAATATTACTTCAGTATATATGTACAGAGAGGGAAAGTCTGCTTCAACAGTCCTTACATGTGTTTCGATCTGTTTAAAAAGTGCTTTGAAGGATTGCTGGGCAACTTTCGTACAATTTATGCCAATGGTGAAGTAACGAGAAACGAAGTTCACGAAGAACTCTGCGAAGGGAGGGACTTATTCTCCACGAGCGCTAAATAATATTCATTTCAGGCAGTCGCGTTCATAAATTTCTGTACAGGTGACATCTTTGTGGAAGTTAAGGTATTTCACAGTACGAATTTCAGAGGAGAAGTCTGGGAAAGGACTGGTTTTATTTCCCAGCCGTGTTCGCCGATTTCGCTTCGCTGAGTTTCAGCTGAGTTATTGTTTTCCCTATTCTTTTACACAGTGCCTATTTTGCACTGTTCTTTCACTCTTTAATAAATTAATCCTTTCTCTTTAATGAATTAATCCCTTGGTGAAACCGTAAACACTCCTAATTAACAGCGTTAAAGGTCTTTTTCAGTATTTCTTAATGATTTGTAGAGTTCCTTGCCTCGTTTTGTAAAAACAGAACCCACGATGGGTTTGTTGTACGTCTGTCTCTCGGAATGTTAAGATCCTTTTTTGTCAGGAATTAGTAGACGTATCAAGTTCAAATTTATTTCGCAGATTAAGGTATGTGGTCTCCTGGTGGCGTAAAATTTTTAAACTTCTACATCACTTCATGTATTTTGATACTCGAAAATTGACTCATCAAAACCTATAGTGTACTTCTCGTTGACCTAGAACCATGAAATGTAGCAAAAAGCAAGGTTTCATAGTCCAGGTAAATAAGAATATCCGAAAATTCTAAATTTGTAATTATATAACAAAAAAAAATATTAGCATTTTTATTCGTCTGTCTGTCTGTCCGTCCGTTATGACCGTTTTTCTCTGGAACAGTCTGGCATTTCAAAATGAAATTTGTGACAAATACTACGATAAATGGTCCCTTGGCGGTGTAGAAATTTTACTCCTCTAAGTGAATGCAATCACTAGATGCGGCCATTTATGTCACATACTTTGGTAATCAAAAACTCACTCATCAAAATCTACAGGGTCTTTGCGTTGACATAGAATTACGAGATTAGGTAAAAAGCAAGGTTTCACAGTGTAATTGAAGGGAAAAATCCGAAATTGTTAACTTGTAATTGTATCACAAGACAAAAAAGATTTCTTTCGTCATTTGATGTTCGACTTCAAACTTGAAATTAAAACATTCTGGGAGCAATATCTTGCCAGTATCCGTATCGATAAAAAGCAAAAATATTAAATATCCTCGATTCCACGAATGACGGTTCAAATGGCTCTGAGCACCAAGGGACTCAACTTCTGAGGTCATTAGTCCCCTCGAACTTAGAACTAGTTAAACCTAACTACCCTAAGGACATCACACACATCCATGCCTGAGGCAGGATTCGAACCTGCGACCGTAGCGGTCTCGCGGTTCCAGAGTGCAGCGCCTAGAACCGCACGGCCACTTCGGCTGGCCAAGAATGATAAATTATCTGTATACATAATTTTGTGCGCAACTTTGAGTGTGAGGGTCCTCCTCGCACCTGGACAATTATTACTACCGTTACCTGTAATACTGTTACTTCCGTTTCTGTGGTTACTCTACATTACAGAAAATTTTTATGAACTCAGATAAAATTAAAGTTTCCTTTTAATATTAATTTTTAGTAATAGCCTCCTTTGACCCAAAGATTATCACATAAATTGGAAATTTTATTGTCTCATGGAGCAAAACGATTTTCAAACTTCTCCGAAGTAGTCGCTTTCTGCGCCTTACGAGTTATGTTATATTCATATAATTTGTTAGTTTTTGGAAGAAAATTACAAACAAAAATTGTAATCGATTTGTTAACGGAACTTTTTTGCTGTTGTCACAACTCTGTGACCAGTCGAGTGGCATGGTCGTTACATGCATGCGACGCGTGTCCTTTACTTCTAAGAGATGAGAGCATGTTACGTTCATGCGTCGAGCAGAAGGCACACAAAAATTTGACAGAGAAGGAAATGAAGAGATTCTACATCAACAGGGACGGTAACCAACATTGGATGCGTAATTCAGCGCAAAAAAGAAAAAAAATAGGTACAATATGTGATCTGGATGGCCAAAACATTAATTCCCAGATAGTTCCAAAGTTGCATACCCAATGAAGCGATGCACACTTGAAGAATCGATGAGGGTGGTGGTGGTGGTGGTGGTGGTGGTGGTGATGGTGTTTGTGACGATGATAATGATGGTGACGTTGATAATGATGATGATGGTGACCATGATAATGATGGCGACATTATCGCAATGGAGAAAGTTCGAGAAGAGGGACGTCAGCTGTTGTAAGTGGCAGATAATTACATTTCTTTCCCTGCCTTAAGGCAGGGTTGTGCGATTTTGAGATCTGGTCCATTAGAGAGCAAGACAATTTTCAGTGAAAAACTTTTTATTAGCGAATCACGCCTGAGCATGAAACATCCTAAAAGATAACATAATATAGAGTGCTGAAAAAATGCTCTATTTTTATTTTAAAATCATTTTCATTGCATTGATGCTTCCAGTATTCTGCTTACATTTTCTCCTCTCGTTGCTTTACAAAAGCAGTCAGACTTTGTGGGTCGTCTGCTTTTCAACTCGTTTTTGGCTGAGTATTATACTACCGTAAAAATGCACCACGCGTTTTTAATCTCTTTTTGCACTGCGTTGTCGATTCTCGCGCTTTTCCCGCAATATGCGATACGTTATACTACGCTCAGTTTACTCATGTGTGTAAATATTTGCAAATTAGAACGTTCAACGCACATGGCGATTCGTAATCGTGCGAGTGCGCCACAATGTTTGTCTGTTTCGAATATTGCAGAACGATTGGCGAAAATTAGTTGAATACAGGTTTTTTGCGGTGGAGCATAGTGATGGTAGTTACTAAGATGAACGTGTTATTTAATTTAGTTAACTGCTCTCTTCTTTTGTGTCATAATTATTATCTCTTTATTCAATTGAGTGTAACACTTTTGTGCTCGAAATAAGAAAAAAGAGATGGCCGTATTCTATGTGTGCAATGAATATTTTTATACTAAAAACGAATTTAAAATCTGGGAGGAAAAAACCTCTTCGATAGTCAATAAATTCAAACTGATGAAGTACCGTACGAAAAAAATAGATGTAACTTCTGTAAATATACTATCTTATCAAAAGTATCCGGACACCTGGCTGACAATGACAAGTTCGTAGCGGCCTCCATCGGTAATGTTGGACTTCAATATGGTGTTGGCCGGCCCACCCTTAGCCTTGATGAGAGCTTCCACTCTTGCAGGCATACGTTCAATCAGGTGCTGGAAGGCATCATGAGGAATGGCAGCCAACTCTTCACGGAGTCCTGCACTGTTGAGAGGTATCGATGTCGGTCGGTGAGGCCTGGCACGAAGTCGGCGTTCCTAAACATCCCAAAGGTGTTCTATAGGATTGAGGGATGTTACTGTCGTGCAACCACTCCGCCACAGGCCGTGCATTATGAACAGGGGCTCGATCGTGTTGAAAGATGCTATCGCCATCGCCGAATTGCTCTTCAACAGTGGGAAGTAAGAAGATGCTTAAAACCTCAATGTAGGCCTGTGCTATGATAGTGCCACGCAAAACAACAAGGGGAGCAAGCCAACTCGATGAAAAACACGACCACACGATAACACCACCGCCTCCGAATTTTACTGTTGGAACTACACACGCTGGCAGATGACGTTCAGCGAGCGGGCTTTCGCCATACGCACACACTGCCCACGGATCGTCACATTGTGTACCGTGATTCGTCACTCCACACATTTTTTCCATTGTTCAATCGTCCAATGTTTACGCTCCTTACACCAAGCGAGCGTCGTTTGACATTTACCAGTGTGATGTGTGGCTTATGAGCAACCCCTCGACCATGAAATCCAAGTTTTCTCACCTATCGCCTAACTGTCATAGTACTTGCAGTGGATCCTGATGCAGTTTGGAACTGCTGTGTGATGGTCTGGATAGATGTCTACCTATTACACATTACGACCCTCTTCAACTGTCGGTGGTCTCTGTCAGCCAACAAACGAGGTTAGTCTGTACGCTTTTGTGCTGTACGTGTCCCTTCACGTTTCCTCTTCACTATCACATCGGAAACAGTGGACCTAGGGATGTTTTTTTTTTTTTTGGTCATCAGTCTACTGACTGGTTTGATGCGGCCCGCCACGCATTCCTTTCCTGTGATAACCTCTTCATCTCAGAGTAGCACTTGCAACCTACGTCCTCAATTATTTGCTTGACGTATTCCACGTATCCCAATCTCTGTCTTCCTCTACAGTTTTTGCCCTCTACAGCTCCCTCTAGTACCATGGAAGTCATTCCCTCATGTCTTAGCAGATGTCCTATCATCCTGTCCCTTCTCCTTATCAGTGTTTTCCACATTTTCCGTTCCTCTCCGATTCTGCGTAGAACCTCCTCATTCCTTACCTTATCAGTCCACCTAACTTTCAACATTCGTCTATAGCACCACATCGCAAATGCTTCGATTCTCTTCTGTTCCGGTTTTCCCACAGTCCATGTTTCACTACCATACAATGCTGTACTCCAGACGTACATCCTCAGAAATTTCTTCCTCAAATTAAGGCCGGTATTTGATATTAATAGACTTCTCTTGGCCAGAAATGCCTTTTTTGCCATAGCGAGTCTGATTTTGATGTCCTCCTTGCTCCGTCCGTCATTGGTTATTTTACTGCCTAGGTAGCAGAATTCCTTAACTTCATTGACTTCGTGACCATCAATCCTGATGTTAAGTTTCTCGCTGTTCTCATTTCTACTTCTTCTCATTACCTTCGTCTTTCTCCTATTTACTCTCAAACCATACTGTGTACTCATTAGACTGTTCATTCCGTTCAGCAGATCATTTAATTCTTCTTCACTTTCACTCAGGATAGCAATGTCATCAGAGAATCGTATCATTGATATCCTTTCACCTTGAATTTTAATTCCACTCCTGAACCTTTCTTTTATTTCCATCATTGCTTCCTCGATGTACAGATTGAAGAGTAGGGGCAAAAGGCTACACCCTTGTCTAACACCCTTCTTAATACGAGCACTTCGTTCTTGATCGTCCACTCTTATTATTCCCTCTTGGTTGTTGTACATATTGTTTATGACCCGTCTCTCCCTATAGCTTACCCCTACTTTTTTCAGAATCTCGAACAGCTTGCACCATTTTATATTGTCGAACGCTATTTCCAGGTCGACAAATCCTATGAAAGTGTCTTGATTTTTCTTTAGCCTTGCTTCCATTATTAGCCGTAACGTCAGAATTGCCTCTCTCGTCCGTTTACTTTTCCTAAAGCCAAACTGATCGTCACCTAGCGCATTCTCAATTTTCTTTTCCATTCTTCTGTATGTTATTCTTGTAAGCAGCTTCGATGCATGAGCTGCTAAGTTGATTGTGCGATAATTCTCGCACTTGTCAGCTCTTGCCGTCTTCGGAATTGTGTGGATGATGCTTTTCCGAAAGTCAGATGGTGTATCGCCAGACTCATATATTCTATACGCCAACGTGAATAGTCGTTTCGTTGCCACTTCCCCCAAAGATTTTAGAAATTCTGATGGAATGTTATCTATCCCTTCTGCCTTATTTGACCGTAAGTCCTCCAAAGCTCTTTTAAATTCCGATTCTAATACTGGATCCCTTATCTCTTCTAAATCGGCTCCTGTTTCTTCTCCTATCACATCAGACAAATCTTCACCCTCATAGAGGCTTTCAATGTATTCTTTCCACCTATCTGCTCTCTCCTCTGCATTTAACAATGGAATTCCCGTTGCACTCTTAATGTTACCACCGTTGCTTTTAATATCACCAAAGGTTGTTTTGACTTTCCTGTATGCTGAGTCTGTCCCTCCGACAATCATATCTTTTTCGATGTCTTCACATTTTTCCTGCAGCCATTTCGTCTTAGCTTCCCTGCACTTCCTATTGTTTTCATTCCTCAGCGACTTGTATTTCTGTATTCCTGATTTTCCCGGAACATGTTTGTACTTCCACCTTTCATCAATCAACTGAAGTATTTCATCTGTTACCCATAGTTTCTTCGCAGCTACCTTCTTTATACCTATGTTTTCCTTCCCAACTTCTGTGATGGCCATTTTTAGAGATGTCCATTCCTCTTGAACTGTACTGTCTACTGCGCTATTCCTTATTGCTGTATCTATAGCGTTAGAGAACTTCAAACGTATCTCGTCATTCCTTAGTACTTCCGTATCCCACTTCTTTGCGTATTGATTCTTCCTGACTAATGTCTTGAACTTCAGCCTACTCTTCATCACTACTATATTGTGATCTGAGTCTATATCTGCTCCTGGGTACGCCTTACAATCCAGTATCTGATTTCGGAAACTCTGTGTGACCATGATGTAATCTAATTGAAATCTTCCCGTATCTCCCGGCCTTTTCCAAGTATACCTCCTTCTGTTGTGATTCGTGAACAGGGTATTCGCTATTACTAGCTGAAACTTGATACAGAACTCAATTAGTCTTTCTCCTCTTTCATTCCTTGTCTCCTGTAACCTTTTCTTCTACTCCTTCCCCCACAACTGCATTCCAGTCGCCCATGACTATTAGATTTTCGTCCCCCTTTACATACTGCATTACCCTTTCAATATCCTCATACACTTTCTCTATCTGTTCATCTTCAGCTTGCGACGTCGGCATGTATACCTGAACTATCGTTGTTGCTGTTGGTCTGCTGTCGATTCTGATTAGAACAACCAGATCACTGAACTCTTCACAATAACACACCCTCTGCCCTACCTTCCTATTCATAACGAATCCTACACCTGTTATACCATTTTCTGCTGCTGTTGATATTACCCGATACTCGTCTGACCAGAAATCCTTGTCTTCCTTCCACTTCATTTCACTGACCCCTACTATATCTAGATTGAGCCTTTGCATTTCCCTTTCCAGATTTTCTAGTTTCCCTACCACGTTCAAGCTTTTGACATTCCACGCCCCGACTCGTAGAACGTTATCCTTTCGTTGATTATTCAATCTTTTTGTCATGGTAACCTACCCCTTCGCAGTCCCCTCCCGGAGATCCGAATGGGGGACTATTCCGGAATCTTTTGCCAGTGGAGAGATCATCATGACACTTCTTCAATTACAGGCCACATGTCCTGTGGATACACGTTACGTGTCTTTAATGCAGTGGTTTCCATTGCCTTCTGCATCCTCATGTCGTTGATCATTGCTGATTCTTCCGCCTTTAGGGCAATTTCCCACCCCTAGGACAAGAGTGTGCCCTGAACCTCTATCCGCTCCTCCGCCCTCTTTGACAAGGCCGTTGGCAGAATGAGGCTGACTTCTTATGCCGGAAGTCTTCGGCCGCCAATGCTGATTATTTATCAAAATTTAGGCAGTGGCGGGGATCGAACCTGGGACCGAAGACGTTATGATTATGAATCAAAGACGCTACCCCTAGACCACGGGTAATCCTTTAAGGATGTTTAGAAGAGTGGAAGTCTCACGTACAGAAAAGTGACACCCAATTACCCGAATACGTTCGAAGTCCTTGAGTTCCACGGAGCGCTCTATTCTGCTCTCTCACGATGTCTAATGACTACTGAGGTCGCTGATATGGAGTACCTGGCAGTAAGTGGTAGCACAATGCACCTGATATGAGAAACGCATGTTTTTGTGGGTGTCCGGATACATTTGATCACATGGTATATATATCAGTTAGCGACGTACTCTCAAATGGCCATCGTAGATATACTGCATCATAATTAAAATGTGACATTAACTTTATTGTCCGCCCCCCCCCCCCCCCCCACACACACACCTTACATTTTAGTTTGTGGGCCCCGGCCGCTGTAGCCGAGCGGTTTTAGGCGCTTCGGTCCGGAACGCCGCTGCTGTTACTGTCGCAGGTTCGAATCCAGCCTCGGGCATGGCTGTGTGTCATGTCCTTAGGTTAGTTAGGTATAAGTAGTTCTAAGTTTAGGGGATTCATGACCTCAGATATTAAGTCCATAGTGCTCAGAGCCATTTGGAGGAGCGTCTTCATTGCCCCTGCAGTGTGAAGCCGAGAATTGGCATGAAGGAGGAACTGCTCGACAGTTGTGTTATGTGGGCTGCATGACACAGGCGAAATCTCTAACTAGGCCCTCATATTTGGCGGGAGACGCTATTCCCTATGCATCTTTACGTGCTCACTTTTCATTCAGAACTGGAAAGAGCGACGCGACACGATCGACGGGTATACTTTAGACACTGTCCAACACATCTGTGCATAGCTTTACCGGGTTTTCCCAGGGGTTTCAGTTTCGCAACAGATCGGAACTTACTTTCTGGACAACCCTAGTATTAAATGTGCTCGTTGTCGACATCGTTACTTGTCTACATTGAAGCAAGTTTTCCTCCACCTGATCTGTTCACATACTACGCTCCCTTCATTTCAGAAGTCGCGGACTGTAAATAACGCCTCAACTTTCTTGGTGTTTTGTTGGTGGAGTTATCTATTGAAATCTTACTAGCCGAATCATTAGCAGTAATCTCTTACTTCATGGCTGTAACAGATCCTGTTGCTACTTGCGATGTTGGGTGGCTTACTGCTCGCGAGTTTAAAACAGGCAGTGGTTCGTTACTGTGAATAAGGAGTTACATGATAGAAAATTACCTCTTATGCCTCTCTGCTTTGGGCAACCAATGTTACAATCCTCACTTAGATGGTGCCTCTAAAAATTAAAATTCTGTATTTCTATGCTTAAATAGTGTAGTTTACCTCCTTATATAAAGGACCTCTAACCGTTATAGTAGGTGACTTATGTACTGGCACCTGAATATTGCATTAAATTTTTTGAAGTGACTTGTATCGTTTAAAACCCTGTCCTTTTTGGGTTTACATTACGTCAGTAAATTCAATATTTGTCTTAACGATGGTTATTTGTCTTATACGTTCTTTCTTTGTGTCCTGAAACAGACTTGTCTAGGATGTCATTACGTCTTGCCTGAAATACTTACACTTCTACTATTACTATGATACCTCTGAGGTGGACCGTGGGGCCGTGGCAGCAGGGGTTTAGCCAAATTGCTTTTTTGTACCAGATTTGACCTGAATATATCATGATATTGGATTTAAAACTTGGTAAAGGTCAATCAATCCAGAGACTACAGAGTTGTATGATCGTATGTTTTCGAGAAAACTTATGAAATTGCGGACCCTATTAGTGGACATTAATATCTGTTACACGACCTTTCGTTTTTATCATGGCTTGAATTCTGCTGGGGTCACTTTCAGTGATGAGTCTCAATGTCTGAATGAAACCCCTTCTTCCTGAAAACCGCAACCAGGGAAGGTAGTGATGTTGGACGTTGATCCTCTGCGAAGTGCTAGCTCTTCTATTGGGATCAAGTCGGGACTCGGGGTTGGTCACAGATACTACTTTTACAGGGTGGAGTGTCATCTGACACGACCACCGTCTCCTAGCTGTTCCTCTGCTACACGCAATGCACAACGCTCTGAAATGTGTTCATACCCTTCCACGGTGAGCGTCGTTTTCTCTAGAGCAGTAAGGGAACCAGACCTTAATCACAAAATCAACCCCCATAACTTAACCATATCGTCTCCGTACCTCACTGTTGGCGCCACACACGCTGGCCGGTAACGTTCCCCTCATTTTCACCAAACAAAGACCCAAACCTTCCATTGGATTGTCAAAGGGTACAGCGTGATCCATTGGCTCCCCCTGAGTCTCATCTCTGCTCACAAGAACCGCTAGCTATGAAGACAAAATTTTTCCACAGACAGCGAGCTGCAGACCAGTGCAGATAACTGGCCGAAAGCACAGGCGGCTGCTTTCTATGACGAGGATATTGGATAGCTGATACAACACTACGACAGAACTCGAAGTTGGAGCGGCGACTATGTAGAGACTTAGGTGGAAGGTGTACCTAATTGTCGCAAATAAAATGTTTTTGGTTTCCATTTCGCGATCAGTCGGAACTTACTTTCTGGACAAGCCTCATAATAATAGTATGGTGCCTGCATGTGAAAACACAGCCCCGGAGATTAATTTTGGCACATACATCGGCTATTAATGTACCCTAAAACTTACCTAAGGTCTACACTAAACATACAAGGCTAAATAACATTAAATAATACAAAACATACTCATTTTGAGATCGCGGCAGCCCAACAGCTATACAATCGCAAACGTACGATGAGCAAGACCACTCGTTTATCTCCACAGCAAATGTTACAGTCAGTGGCCTAAGTACAGCCAGGGCATCCAATGTTTTGATGATTTAGAAAACTTAATGCTGTGGTTGACCGAAACTTAAAACATGAATTACACACGCGAAAGAAGCAACACAAAACTAGTGGAAACTGACTGACCCAAATGGTATAATCTCCACACACATATGCACACAATATAAGTGCTCGCTACAATTACGAGGATATTATAACAGTAAAACAATTTAATAGCGTTTAAACGCCACTGAGGTCTACGCGACTTCTGTATTCAATGTACACAACAATCATACCTGGTGAACAGAATGGTGACTCATTAGAGACCGACTAAATCCATAAGTCCGTCATTCACCGAAAGTGCAGTCCAGAGCGAATCCACTGCGCATCCGTTCAGCAGACATTAATGAAAATTTGAGAACCACAACAGACAGCGTTGTTCCGAATCTCGGCTGCCGCCATCGGCACTGCTCAGCTGAAAGTATAAAAACATCCACAGCCACGGTCTTGCGCTCACGCACTGTCTCAGCTGTTTGGAGGGCCCCCGCATATATTTCTCTACGAAATTTAGTCAAAATTTACCTCCCACGTAAAGTCCACATATTAAAAAAGTCTGCGTACTACAAAACCTATGTACCGACAAACTATTATACGTCTTAAACACGTAATCTAACCTTTCGCTAAACGGAACGTGATTTGACCTGAACTGTAACTGGCCTGAATACACCTCGTCTTTATGTTACACTCAGAGCTAAGAAAGTCGTACACCTGCCTATTATCGTATAAGGCCCTCGCGAGCACGCAAAAGTACCGCAACACGGTGGCATGGACTCGTCTAATGTCTAGTGCTGGAGGGAAATGACACCATAAACCCTGCAGAGCTGTCCATAAATCCGTGAAAGTACGAGGGTGTGGAGATCTCTTCGGAACAGCACATGGCAAGGCATCCCAGATATGCTCAGTAATGCCCATGTCTCGGAAGTTTGCTGGCCAGCGGAAGTGTTTAAGCTCAGAAGAGTGTTCCTGGAGCCACTCTGTAAAAATTCTGGATGTGTTGGATGTCGCACTGCCCTGCTGGAATTGTCTAAATCAGACACAATGGACGTGAATGGATGCAGATGATCAGACAGGATGCTTACGTACGTGTCACCTGTCAGAGTCGTATTTAAAAGTATCAGGGGTCCAAAATGACTCCAATTGCACAAGCCTCTCACCATTACTGAGCCTCCACCAGCTTGAACAGTCCCCTGCTGACACGCAGTGTCCTTGGTTTTATGAGGTTGCCTCTATACCCGTACAAGTGCACCCGTTCGACACAACTTGATACGAGATACGTCCGACCAGACAACATGTTTCCAGTCACCAACAGTCAGATGTCTGTGTTGACGGGCCCAAACGAGGCGTAAAGCTTCGTGTCGTGCACTCATCAAGGGTGCACGAGCGGGCGTTCGGCTCCGAAATCCCATATCGATGATGTTTCGTTGAATGGTTCGCAAACTGACACTTGCTGATGTCCCTGCATTGAAATGTTTCAGTGTTTCAGTATGGCGTTTCTCAATAGTTTCTGGTACTTACTGGTAACTTCATAACTGCAACTGTAACTCCATCCGGGATAGAACTTTATGAGCTTCTGCGACCCTCGGTGAACAGGTTTTAACAGTGTGTGGATTACTACTTTGTATCTGCGCGTTTGCCTGCTGCTGTCAAAGATAATTAGTTCCTCGCCCGTGGGCTCTCCTGGCCACATTATGTCATCGTAGTCGCTGGTTGCCGTTCATGATAGATGTGGAAAAGTGGCACCCACTGTAGGCAACATCTGTAAACAGCTTTTGTTACGCATGGCTCCGCCTTCGGTTTATGCAACCTGAAATACAAACGTGCTGGAAGGGATATCGGTCTGGTAGGTGCAATCGGAGGACACCAACTATAAGAATATAAAAAGCGGCTGTATCATTATTCTCCTGCTAACAAACCAAGGTTCAGACTGCACTTTGTTCTTTTTTTGCAATCGAAGCATTACTTGGAAAACAGTCCAGTCTGATCGACTCTCACGTCAGAGGACTGCCACTACGCCAGTCTTACATTACTTCATGTCCTGCTAACATACCCATTACATTTACTAATGTAAAGGTGTTCATTATACGAAGCGTTATGTACTAATCTAACACTTTTATCACATCAGTAAACCATTAGAAAAATGGCTATTCTAACACTGAACAAAATTATCAAAAACCTTTGTATCTTTTCAATCAACATAAAAATGCTAGATACTATAATAGCATCTTGTATTCTGCTTCTTTTTAAGGGAAAAAGTGAATAACAAATCATTTTAATCATGCACTGTATAATCGTTTAACCATTTATTAATATAATTAGAAACGTCCGCCTGCTTAGCTAGGTGGTTCGCAGGAGAGCTTCTGTAAAGTTTGGAAGGTAGGATACGAGATACTGGCAGAAGTAAAGCTGTGAGGACGGGGCGTGAGTCGTGCTTGGGTAGC
Source organism: Schistocerca piceifrons (assembly GCF_021461385.2). Classification (NCBI taxonomy): domain Eukaryota; kingdom Metazoa; phylum Arthropoda; class Insecta; order Orthoptera; family Acrididae; genus Schistocerca; species Schistocerca piceifrons. The sequence continues at coordinate 116,336,282 of NC_060138.1, forward strand.
TCATATGGTAGAGCACTTGCCCGTGAAAGGGAAAAGGCCCGAGTTCGAGTCACGGTCCGGCACACAGTTTTAATCTGCCAGGAAGTTTCAAGACTAAAGCACACTGAAATGCAACATTGGTGAAGCCAGAGCATGGAATTTACATTCAATATAACAAGGATCTGTTCACCCGCCAGGATAGTCGAGAGCGCTAACGCGCTGCTTCCTAGACTCGGGTAGGCGCGCCGGCCCCGGATTGAAACCGCCCAGAGGATTAACGACGACGGCCGGTGTGCCGGCCAGCCTGGATGTGGTTTTTAGGCGGTTTCCCATATCCTCCTAGGTGAATACCGCGCTGGTCCCCACGTCCCGCCTCAGTTACACGACTCGCAGACATTTGAAACACATTCACACTATTTCACGATTTACACTAGATACAGACAGCTGGGGTATACTACTTCCGTCCCGGGGGTATTGTATGGCGGCGGGAAGGGCATCCGGCCACCCCTTTACTTAACCATGCCAAATTCATACTTAACCCTGCCGACCCTGCGCACAATGCGGGATAAAGGCGGTAGAAAAAGAAAGAAAGAAAGAAGAATAAGGATCTGTTCCTTAAGAAAAAGGTCCTTTAATTAGTCAATCAAGCTTCTCAGATATGAGCGTTAAGAAGCTATAGCACAAAAAACATGTATTTATAAATAGACTGGAGAGCAAACGCCTCACAGCAATCCACAGGTCACTTTTTTTCTCACACAACTAGCAAGTCACAGCGGAAGCGACCACAAAGCATGGAGATAGAGTATAGTACTGTATAATAACTCGGTTTGCAAACAGTAGAAATGTTTATCTTCAAGCATGCCGAAAAACGACCATCGGGAAAGGTGAAAAGAAATTACGGCACTTGATGGTAAGGCAACGTGGGACAAATTCACGACTTCAAGATAAAGACTGCGACCATTCCAATCCACGCCAGCCCCTGAGCAAAACGCAGCAGCAAACTCTGTGCAGCGTGGCCCAGCATGCACCTCCCTGATCCACCTTGTCCGCACTTGACTCCCCTCCACCGACTACTGCCCACTTTCCTCTCCGCGACCTAGCTCACATGACTTCGGTCGAGCGCCCTTAGCTTCCTCATTTGGGAGCTGACCAAGGATTATCCTTTACGTGGAAATCGACTTTGAGTGAGCCACCATGGCTCAGGGTGTTTTACAATAAAGGATTTTGTCGATGACCAAAAAATCGGACGATGGTACGATTTGCTTGCAGTCTTCAGCCTCTAGCTGTCCGTTCTCTAGTTCAGAACCTCGTCAGTCTGCATACGCCGACTTCTATGACTCAGGGCATAAGTATTTGAATGGTGCTTTCCTGCCTTGTGCCATACTGAGTAGCCATGTTCACTTAAGGGTCTACCTAGTCAGTCGGCTACTAGGGTCGTTGAGGCTTAATACCACGTTGATATGGTATTATCAATCATGACCATAAAATTTCTCCCATATAAGTAACATCTGAAATAATTTGCTTAATACACCAGAGTTAATAGCGCCTTTTCTTTTATGCTATAGTAAAGCTCTCTTTGATTTCACTACCTATACGTGTACCTAACAAGGCTTCAAAGTCCTTACGAACCTGACTAAGGACACAGCAAACTGCAAAGTCACTGACGCCACAGGAGAACATAGCTCCTTTCTGAAAATTGAGATATGCCTAAGCAGATAATTGGGATAGAATTTCTTTCAATATGAACGTGGCTGTTTCATCTCAGGGGTCTTCTTAACCATTACTCACTACTCCCTTCTTCAGCAATTTGGTGAGAGGTTTGGCAATAGCTTCATAGAAAAAACTGATAATAATTTACATTCTCTGAAAGGATTGTAATTTTGTCATGTTATGATGAGAAAATTAATGCGTCAGTTAACTGTTGATCTGGTTGAACTACATCCGCCAAAAAAAAAAAAAAAGCAAGCAATTAACTTGTGATTCTGTAAACTTGTATTTCCCTAGTTTCAGCCTGATATTTGTGTTTGTATGTACAAAACATAAGCTCTTACTCATTGCACGTTTTCCTTTAGATAACTGGAAAATTGATATCATCTAAATGCACTATGCGCATGGAAGCTTTCAGTTCCATCAGCAATAAACCCACCAATCACTGGGCTATTGCAGGTACATCTTGTAATCCAAAAGACATTCTCAGATACTCATAGAGAATCAACAATGCTACAAATGTAGTTTTCGCACTATCAGCTGAGGTGGCAGGCGTTCGATGATTACTGGAACAGATGTACAGCGTAGTGAAATGCTGACACATAAACAGTCAAATGTTTTGTCTATGCTTGGGAGGGGGCGTGTTTCTGGAGAGGTTACATCGTTCAAAGCTCTCATGTCGACACACATTCACAATGCGTTTCCTCCACCTCGTGTCAGTTTGGGACAGTCATGACAGGCGAACTCAAGGATTACATGACAATTGTGTTATTCCAGCATCCAACTGCTCTCGAATCTTCTGGTCAACCACAAGTAGCAAATTCGATGGAATCCTAGGTAGTTTTTGGTTTATGGGTCTCGTATCTCCATAGGAATCTCATGATGTGTCAAATTTGTAGCAGGCGAATCCCACTGTTGTTCAAAAGCTATACTTCAAGTACCGAATACAACAAATTTGTGGCATTCTCTGGCAGCTGTAACTTCTGTTTTCGGGAGGTTGTGACGTCCAAATTATTTACATATATTCTTCCACGTCTTAATTTATTTTCGCTCCTCCTTTTTCGCTTGTCTTTCCATAGTGCAACTTCATTTTACAGCATCTGTTGCACATTCAATAAAACTGTTCCCCTGGGTTTTGTTGCATTTGTCCTGTCATAATTATGAAACCTAACTGGCCAAAATATTTTTTTCTTTCAAACCTGTTGACATATACTTCTTTTCAAGTAGCTTTTAAATCGTCTAGCAAATCATTCTCGGGGATTGGATCCACCAGAATAGCAAAGTGGGGGAATTTGGATTTGACCTTCAGATAGAGAACTCTTCACGTTCGACAGCGTATAGCTTCACAGTGACTTAAGCATTGAATTGCATCTATCTTCTGTGAATAGTAGGACGGGTCCGCTCCTGTTCTTCTCTGACACCTGAACAGTGCTGTTGCTGCCAAAAATGAATTCTGGGTCATGCTTTCGGACAGTATGCAACCCAAAGTCAGCTACATCGCGAACGCAGCGCAGCAGATAATCTGGATTTCCCCGTAAGAACAAATACGTCCTTACCAATCTACAGATTGGAGTAGTAAGCATCCACCACCCTCCTACGTCCTCTTCTGTACCAGAAGATAGTCTAATAATCTTGGGGGATTGGAATTCAGTTTTGGGGAAATGAGTTGCAGAAAGTGTTATGGGAGAATAATAGCTTGGTAGTAGGAACGACAGAGGAGAAGACTAATTGGGTTCTTCAATAAATTTCAGCTAGCAATATCAAAAACTCTGTTCAAGAATCGCAAGAAGAGGAGGTAACCTTGAAAACGCCCGGAGACACAGCAGGTGTTTACGTCATGATCAGAGAGAGATTCCGAAAACATTTGTTGACTTACAAGGCATACGCAAGAGCAGAAATAGACTCAGATCGCAATTTAATAATGACGAGGAGAAAATTGAAGACGAAGAGAATCGTCCAGAAGAACCGATGTAGAAGGAAGTGAGATCCGGAAGTACTGAGGAATGGTGAGACGCGTTTGAAGTTCACTAAGGATGTGGATACTGTGTTAAGGAGTACGGCAGTAGGGTTTACTTGAAGAGCGGACATCTCTAAAAAGAGCAAACACAGATGTTGGGCAGACAGTCATAGATATATGAAAAAACACTGGGTAACAGGAGGAATACTGTAACAATACCTGGCAATGACGATAAATAAAGTGAACATTTTTATTTGCTGAAATATTTTCGACTAAACGCAAAGAGGCGTGAGTAAAGAAAAAAGGAACCAAAATTAATTTAAGAATAATGTGGACAAGATCGGTATAGGAATCGTATAATAATAAAGAAACTCTTGTTCTCTGCAATTAGAATGATAAGATTTTATTTGTTAGTCATTGTACAAGGACAAAAGATTCACTAATAGGTTTCTCTTGTTCTGGAATGCAGACACGGTCGGGCATTGAACATTTTAAGACTGTAATAATTTAATAATCGTTAAATATATTATAGAAAGAATTATTACTGTTTCATTTAAGTAGAAAGTTTTGTCCCATGAAGGATGTAGCAGCTTTTCTAATTTTCAATGACTCCAGCATCACTGAAAGGTCGTGCCAATGAGTCATTGTTGTCCGCCATTACCATCCGTAACATTTATTTTAATATTTTCACAACCTGAAAGTGTATAAGTAATTACTCTTTGACAGGCCTTATATGAATATATTACTAAATTCAAGGCATCTGCATTATTTATCATAATTTGTGGTCTATCAGCGCAGTTATTCAAAGAGACCGCTTCAAGGCGATCGATTACAATTTAAAGAACAGTATTTTTAGGTAAAAAGTAATAAATAATTTACGTTTCCATACGGGAAGACAACAGTATTTCGCCACTCGACACCCATGAATAATAATATGTTCTCATCAAAGATGACCTGAGAAGTTTAGCTTTTCTATAGTTCACATAAACATTTTACCTGTAACATTTTAAAGCATCTCACGGCACTCATCCGTAGGAAGGCTGTGAGCCGTTGTTTAAAATAAAAGTTATTTTAATTAATGAACCAGAGCAGATTTCGGTATATTGTCCTCATTTGTCCTTTTGTGTAATATATATTTCACTACAGTACTTTTCAGTATGATTTTCCCCGTTTAGGATAGATACATAAAAACCAGTACATTTAGGCACAATTCATCGACGAAAGAAGGAAGTTGAAAAATTTTCGGGGAAAGATAAAAATACAGAAACATAAGTCAATTAGGAACGAAACAAATGAGAAGTGCAAGGGAAGCCAAGACGAAATGGCTGCAGATTAAATATGAAGAAATCGAAAATGAAATGGTCATCGGAAGGACTGGCTCAGCAAACAGAAAATAAGTCAAAAGAACCTATGGTGAAATTGAAGGCAAGAAGGCAACATTAAGAGAGCAAAGGGAATTCCACAGTTAAACACAAAGAGCAGATAGGTGGAAAGAGCACATTGAATGCCTCCATGAGGGAGAGCTATGGTCTGACGACGTGATAGAAGAAGAAATGAGTTGGTATTGAAGAACCAGGGGATCACGAAGTAGACGAAGTTAAGGAATTCTGCTACCATGTAAGGAAAATAATGATGGACGAAGCAAGAAGGGCATAAAAAACGGATTAGCACTCACAAAGAGGGCGTTCTTGGCCAAAAGAAGTCTATTACTAATAAATAAATGCCTTAATTTGAGGGAAAATCTCCGAGAATGTCCGTTTGCAGTGCAGAAATGTGTGATAGTGCATCATGGACTGTGGGAAACCGGAAAAAAAGAGAATCGAACTGATGTGGTGACAGAAAAAAAATTTTGAAAATTAGCTGGACTGATAATGTAAGGAACTGGGTTTCACGCAGAAGAAATGAGTAAAGAAATATCTGAAAAGCAGTTACAAGGAGAGATTGGATGATAATAACTGGATGATAGGACATGAGTCAGGGCATCGAGAGATAATCAATTTGGTGGAAATCCTCAACGATGTGGAAGATATCATGAAGCATGAATACGTTGTACCACAGCCGACTATTTACAGATGCCTTAACACGTCCTGTCATACAACCCCTTCTTCAAACTGATTTTCACATAATGAGATTTTCACTCTGCAGCGAAGAGTGCGCTGATATGAAAGTACCTGGCAGATTAAAACTGTGTGCCGGACCGAGACTTGAACTCGGGACCTTTGCCTTTCGTGGGCAAGTGCTCTACCATCTCCGCTACCCAAGCTCGACTCACGCCCCGTCCTCACAGCTTTACTTCTGCCAATACCTCGTCTCCTACCGTCTAAGCCATGTCTCCGCAATATCCTTTCTTTCAGGAGTGCTAGTTCTGCAAGGTTCGCAGGAGAGCTTCTGTAAAGTTTGGAAGGTAGGAGACGAGGTACTGGCAGAAGTAAAGCTGTGAGGATGGGGCGTGAGTCGTGCTTGGGTAGCTCAGTTGGTAGAGCACTTGCTCGCGAAAGGCAGAAGGTCCCGAGTTCGAGTCTCGGTCCGGCACACAGTTTTAATCTGCCAGGAAGTTTCATTACAGAAGCTCTCCTGCACACAGTTTTTCACATATTTGTTTCCTCACTGCTTCCGTGAAGATCCTAATTCCTTACCTAATCAGGTCATCCAAAAGATCCTTCTGTAATACCAAATTCCAAACGCTTCGATTCTCTTCTTTTCTGATTTTCCGACACCCCATACTTCACCTTCATACAATGCTGTGCGCCATTCTCAGGAAATTAGTTCTTAAATTAATGCCACTGTTGTTACTAGTAGAGTTTTTTTAGTAAGGCAAGTTCATTTTGCCCTTTGCCTAATCTACTTATCTCCTACCTCCTTTGTTTCTTATACTTTTTTCTTCATACAGCAAATTTTCTTCACTTCTCTTACTACATGGCCCTGTTTTCCGACATCATGTTTGTCGCTAGTCTCATTTTTGCTGTTACCTAATACTAACGTATTTCTCTGACTTGCCCTCAATCTACATTATTTCAGTATCTATTTCCTGTAATTATTTTTCAATTTCACAAAGGTTAGCAAAGTAATCTTTCTCCTTCACGTTTAATCACACTTCTGAAACATGAGAGCTGGCCAGAGTGGCCGAGTGGTTCTAGGCGCTACTGTCTGGAACCGCGCGACCGCTACGGTCGCAGGTTCGAATCCTGCCTCGGGAATGGATGTGTGTGATGTCCTTAGGTTAGTTAGGTTTAAGTAGTTCTAAGTTATAGGGGACTGATGACCTCAGAAGTTAAGTCCCATAGTGCTCAGAGCCATTTGAACCATTTTTTTGAAACATGAGAGCAGCCTCTATCGTATTTTTGTCTTTCCAAAACCCAAACTGATCAACATGTGAAATATGCTATTTCCTATTCTTCTGTATATTATTCTGATTAGCAGTTTGATTGCTTGAGCTGTCAAGCTGATTGTACGATATTATCTGTTGTGCATTATGTGGATGATGTTCTTCCAAATGTCCTATGGTATGCCTCCAGTCATGAGATGCTACAGAGTAACTTGAATAATCGTTTAGTTTACACTTTCCCAAGTTATTTTATAAATTCCATAAGAATGTTATCCACCTCTTCCACTTTACTTGACAGTTGATCTTCCAAAGCCCTGCAGGCTCTGATGTGTGACAGTCACTTTATTTATGGTGCTAAGTTTTCTGGGTGTATAATGTGTTCACTATGCATCTATGTTTGACTTCAACGACACCATCAACAATTTTGATCTTTAGCGTCCCCTCTATTCTCTAACTCTTAAACTCAATTCTGTACTAAATGTGTCTGTATCACTTTTAGAATAATTTACTTTCAGTCAGAGCACATCTACGATTTTCTTTTGCACGTGTGCTAGATTCTTCAGTTGTAATAGTTCGTTTTTAAATTTTTCTTTTTATTCTCAGTGTGAAATAATGCAGCGAAGAACAGGAATGAAAAATTTTCATTCCATCATGATTAATGGAAGGTAATAAGACGCAATATTCCCACTTTTTCAGCTGCAGATGTAAGTTCTTGCATGATAGCTCATTCCTCAACTCTTCAACATTTTGTGTACTTATACCATCTTACACTGTCAAAGGCTTTCTCCAAGTACATAAATACCACGATAGTATACTCTAGTTTCTTGATTTCCATTATTTTGATATATCTGAAGTGATAATTTCATCTTCTGCGACTGCTTGTCGAGAGCAACTGTCAATCGTCCGGCACATGTCTTACTGATGATTCATACTTCAGCCACTTTCATAGCACGTACAATAATATTCACAGTTCCAAAGGGCCACTTTTGGATTGACCTTGGTTGTATATGGACCTCTGCAACAGGAATTAATTTCAATAAAATTATTAGCTCGAACAATGCGTAAGGTGGCATGCTCCTGTCCTTCATTTCCTCCATATTCCGACCTCACCATCGTATTCTGCATATCAAGACTTTTCATTCGAGTCCAGACTCGATACGGTAGAGTCAATTTTACATATTTCCATTTAATCAATATGCAAATCTAATAAATAAATCACAAGTGCACACCGAGATTAAAAAGTCGAGGCTGGCATACACAAACATTCAAGACACGACGGCCTCAGGAGTTTTTGTTCAGTGGAGGCAACCAGTCCACTGGAAAGTCTGTAGGAGGGTGAGTTAGCACACAGCTGCACCAGCCAGCCGACTGCCCAGGGACCAAAACAGTTTTTTTCCAGAGAAAAGGGATAACAGCCTGCGTGTTTACCTTAAAAGCAAAACCCACTGTATTGTTTGGGACAGCCCCAGCAGACGCATTTTTTTACGGACCTAGCACACAGTTTCAGAGTTCTCACAGGTGGACAGTAAACGCCTAACGCAGATGCTATATATTTCTGGATTGATCGGCTTAAACGGAGCGCCAGTCTCCCGTTTGTAGGCGTAACGCTGATTGGCGGACTATTTCCGACGCATTGAGCCAGAGGAGTGAGGGAAAGACAGCGGATGATACACCCTTTCGCTTTTTGCGTGGAGAGGGGTCGTTCCAGTGATGATCTTGAAGTGGGAACATGTAGTGGGAGCGAGTGCGCTCGCGCATGTACACAGAGAGCGAAGAACAAAGGCCCTACTCAGTACTGCACTGGGAGAGCACTTCTGTCGCTAGCGAATCGGGGTGATACTCTATATTGAGTCACTCGCGATTCAGCGTTTGTTCACACTGTTGGCCGAGACACTTAATGTGTGGTGTGAACACAGACAGAGTATTAGTTCGCGCCTGCGAGCGAACATTGAGTGGCATCGTGGTCGACTGGTTATCTGACCGGTGTACCACGCTAGTAGTTATACTAGGGGCAGATAGGAGTCCTTGACTTCATCAAGGCGTAGTGAGAGTTCGATTGGTGAAGGTCAATCCAGATAGAAAGAGTTAGTTTTGTTATTTTTCAGTGGCGAACGACGCAGGCAGCAGTCTTTGCAGCAGACTATATTGTGCTCTACAGGGTAGGCGAGCCCCAGCTTTCTTCCATTAGAAATAACAAACTTCATTCACGTCACTCCATTACATTTCTCATGCAACAGCCTTGACTGTGCTTAGAAAAATTCGATCGGATAATTATTCAAGTTGAGTAGGCGCAGCTCTCAGCCATTCTGTCGAGTAAATAACATTCTTAAAGAAAAGGGAAAAAAGAGCTTTCCCTCACTTTGTACATAAATTTCATTAACAGGATTCCTATCCATAAGAGGTAACCTCCTATTCCGAAAAGAACCTGGAAATTTGTGTATCAGTTTATAAATAAAAGTTTCACTTGATTTTCTCAGATTTTGCAATAAATAATATTTTCCGTTCGTTTAATGTTTTTCTCACACTAACTAGCAAAACTCCAGTACTCAACTATCCCACTAGTTATGTAAGAAAATAGAATATTTTTGTGTCTTTTTCTACAGCGGACGACTCCAGAAGATATTTATTGCTGAAAGTTTTTCAGGCATTTTTCGTACATTAGAAGCGTCTGTCTGACTTCTGTATTAGTGCGGGGTGGAAACTGCTTCTTGCAGGAGCCAAAGGGTACTTGCCAGATCAATCTATTGCGCAACTTGTCAACATAACACCCACATACTGACGACTGGAATAGTTTACTCAATTACGAAGTTAAGTATAAATCAAAATTTGACTGGTATCTTCTGTCTCATTTCACTTCTTATCTTATGAAGCTCTTTAAACATCAAAATGCACCGAATTTTATGGTTCCTCACATGTGATAGTCACGAAAGCTGCCGGCAGTCGTTAAAGCAGCCCAGATACGAAGCGAGGACTCGGTTCACCCGTCAATGCCGTGTCAGCTCAGCAAGGTCAACTGAGTCACCACTTTCGGGTCAACCAGAGGGACGTCATGCGGCTCGCTGCCACACCTGACCATCAACCCCTCTTTTCGTGGCGGCCTCGATATGTTTCCCTTCCGCAACTGTCAGCACATGGAGCCTGGGATTTAAACTACTTGGAAAAGTCTGCGACGGTGTCGTCACAGCTATGTCGTTCGATGACCGTTGCCTGAGGGTCCAGCCAGGGCACACGGACGTCCCCTTGCTGCCATGCTGCCATTAAGCAATCATCTGCTGCCATCATGTTGTGGCAGTCGAGCAACCGTTTCTATCATCGGGGAACGCCTGTGTCACTGCATCCGAACCAACATGCCGTGAAATGGGCATCACCCCCTGTTGTCTGCAGTCCGTCTGTTTCAGAAGCGCTGGACCATGCCTGTTCTGTCTGTGAACTGACAACTGATTGGCTGCATTCATCGCTCGCTCTCCGCCAGCCTCCAGCAGAGAAACACTCGGTCACACATAGCCTACACCACACCTGTTACAATGTATAAGTCACAGAAACTGTGCCGATACTGTGAAATTGAAAATGGCGCACTTTACTATAAACTGATGAAGATTAAAAATACAATGGGAACATGAGGAACAACATGTATTAAGACATTTTTAGCGCCTATGAGCCCAACAGAAAATGATCTAATTGCTTCAAAGACTGGAAGACGAAACAAAAATTAAAAATTAATAAAGAACGTGGTCACAATACTGTGAATACGTATTAAAATTTCGTGTTTGCAGAACACTAACACCAATTCCCTACCGAAGAATGGTCTGTTTATAGAAGAATGACACACGGAGATAAGCAGATGGTTCAGAGAAACGTAGAAGCACACATGGCCATACTGACTCTACGATGCATATTAAAAAAAGAGATTGCAGAAAGCTACGTTTATGTCATATGTAAATTTACATAAAGTTTTAGAATATGTTGACTGGAATTCACTTTTATTGTATCAGGGACGAAATACAGCGAACGACAGTTTATCGGATTCTACAAAAACGCAAATTGTTTTTATGAGAATCGAAGGACCTGGAAGTGAGTGAGACAGGCCTATAGGCTGTCCATTCAACCGGTACATCGTGCAAGGAGTAAAGAAAGGTAAGGAGGAATTTGGGAATGGATTGAAATTACAGGGAGAAGAAATAAAAACTCAAGTGTCTATCATTGGCACTGTAGTTCTGTCATAGAGGACAAAGGAACTGACTGCCCTGTTTAACGGAATGGCTAATGTCTCAAAAAGAGGTTGTAAGATGAAAAGCAACAAAACCAAAACGAGGGCACTGGAGAATGACAGAATTAGACCATTCGATTCTCATGGCATTAAATTAGGGCCTGAGGCACTAAAAGTGTGGCAACAACAAGAAAAGTGTTTCTTAACAAAGATATGTAGTTTTACATCCAATATGATTTTAGCTGTTTTCTAAAGGTGTCTCTGGTGTAGCACCGAACGGAAGTGGAATGTGAAAGATAAAAAGAGCAGACAGGAGGAGGATAGATGCTTATAAAATGTGGGGCAAAAAATACTGGAGAGTGTGTAGATAGATCTGATAATTAGTGGAAATCTGCTGAGCTGAGGAGAAAATAAGTTTATGTCACAACTTAATTGAAAGAAAGAATAAACGAACGGTCTTGGACGGGGTATCGAACCATTCTTCCGTATGATACTCACTACTCACGCGACACATATATTAAAACTAGGTCGCATTTAAAATATTAAATTGATAGGCACGTTTATATCTAAACCATTTACTAACTTAAATAACGTGGAGGAGGCCGAGGAAGGGCCATAAAATACCTTAAGATAAATTCAGATATTCCACGTGGAGGAATGGAGAGTATACTATTAAAATAGTATTCAGGCACATTTCGTAAGAGTTGTCAGTTCAGAATTTATGAACGTGCTCCAATGTCACACTGGATGTCACTCCTTTGCCTTAGCGATGAGCCTCAGGAGAGGGTGACTTGGAAGATATGTTTCTTTATTATGTGTTTGTACCATCTCATCTGTATCCTTCCGTGTGAACCCTTCTGAATGACTGAATAACTTTGTTTTGAGAGTTCCGCGGAGAACCAATGAATTACTGGCAACCACTGAATGTCTCAGCTTCACAAACCTAACAGTACTCTTGCATTTTCCACCAAAATGCCCGAAGAAGGGGTTGACTAGGTAATGGTCCGTTCTTCTTTCCACTATCAGTGAAAATCACCAACGGACAAGCACTATTTTTCCTGAGTGTGCGAGTATAAAATGGTGCTCTTTACAGCTTAGCGTTACATCTTTTATGGGTTAGAGTGTGGTTGGAGTTATTTCTACATGTAGCGGGGCTTAATCTGTTTCTTGTGGAAGCGCAATTCGATAGTTCCGCGATTACGTTTTTGATTTTATTCATATAGTTTTGACGTGCAGAGTGCAGCTTATATGACAAAAAGCATCCACGTCCATCGATCGTAGCATTTAGTATCTCACGAGTAGCTTAATTTCTAATTGCTACACGTATTTATTCACGAGGTTTCCAGAAATAATTCTTTCAAAATTTCTGTCATTTTTAACATATTAACCAGTAATTTAGAACTTGGCCCCTTGTCTGTGAGTCTACCACGTGCGACCCGATCGGATTAAATTCGTTCTGAGTTGATTAAGTGTAAAGCTTAGCGCCTTCGGTGATCTAATTCCTCATTTCACGACCACTTTCGTGTGCACATTTCACGCAAAGTTGAATAGTTTTAGCAAGATCGTAGTCTCGGTGGGAACACCATATCACGTGTCCCGCGTACTGGTGTAATCCTTCATGTAATACGTGAAATTACTTGTAGAACGACTACTGAAATGAAAATAGAGTACTTCTCGGTTTTTATTTATAGATTTTAACGTACTTTCGGTGCCATGGGCCACGTCTGTAAGCTGCCTTTGTTCTCCTGCTTGTGCTCCACTGGGTTTAATTGTAATGGTTTATGAGATTTAATATGAACCACAGTATACCATATTTGGCTACGTGAACATGTGAAAGTTGTTACTACTTTCTTTGCCCTACCCACATCCATTTAACATCTGTTTTGAACACGAGATTGACCATGTTTAATGATGATGCTCACGTAGCCATCCTTTTTGTTTTGTTGTCTGTGTTGACCGACCCTTCAGTTAATTAAATACCGTAACAGTTCTTAAGACTACATTAGTGTCTTTTGTGAACTGTGTATGTTCCACAGAGTATCATTTAATCGTAAGCAAACTGCCATTATTTGTGATTTTTTAACCCAATCTGTCCTTGATACCCGACCCATTCCAATCTTGGTCCTGTTCTATAATTTAAGTCCGCTGCAAGAACGCGATTCGTACGTTAATATTCAAGAAAGGCAATGAAATTGACTTACAACGAACTCCACCTTAATCCTAGCTTTATCACTTGCCATTGAGTTTTTATTAACATATCCCAACCGTCCGTTCCTCTTATCAGTATTAATGCTTCTATAAGGGCAGAGAATCCACAGGAGTCCAGTAGATCGCGAACGTGACGTACACAGAGGAATAAAACATTTTCCTGTTCAAAACGTCTTTGCCTAATATTTACTTTATTGATTTTCATATTCCTGTTTTTATACAGCGTCCCTGCCTTGCCTTTGTTTTGAGTTACATGTATTGTCAATCGCTATGAACACACCCTTTTATTGAGTGAAGAGTCTTTTCAGCCACACTGAAAATAGCTGAAGATGTGTCTGTATGCCAAGATGCAGCCAAACAGTCAATATTCTACAAACGTAACGAAGGAAATCTGCATGAAACAGAGAATCTATAGCGTGTAATGGCCGAAGTTAGCGGACCGTGGAACGTTAATAAGTAATACCTTTCAGTCATTCCTGAATAAATAGCGAGTAGCTCCGTGTACTGAAAGGTCGCCCACAGCTGCTGCGTGAATGTCATTCCGCACACAGAAGGAAATATTAGCTTGCAGAATCAGATTGCAAAGGCAAACAAATGGCTCTCCGTTCGCCTCTCGCAACCCAGAAACGTATTACTAACCGTGACGAGCGCGCAAATGTCTCTCGGTCAAGCACGCGCAGTAACGTTCCACTTCAGCCCGTGTAATAGTCTACGGCTAATTTCGCCTGTTTTTGCTCTTAATTCATAAGTTACCTCTCAGAGGTCACCTCTAAAATACGATTTGGAGGTGGAGTGGAACTTTAAGACAAAGTGAACTGGAACAGGATGATTGGAATCCTGTGAAGGCGGAAACGAATAATCTGCAGTATACAGGGTGTAAAACAACTCCTTTGCAGCAGGAGATTCTCTTTCTTGAGGTCTCCACACATTCACGATATTGCTTGCCGTACACAGGGTGTTACAAAAAGGTACGGCCAAACTTTCAGGAAACATTCCTCACACACAAATAAAGAAAAGATGTTATGTGGACATGTGTCCGGAAACGCTTAATTTCCATCATACAATGTAAACTTTCACGGCCGGTATTGTCTCCACTTAAAACTTCCGGGCTGATAGGCCGTGGTCGAAGTATAAAACTGTCTTCTGACGTTTCGTCTCCGACTGCGGGAGACATCCTCGGAAGTAAAGCAGCGAACTGCGAAGAGGAAGCGCTGATTATATAGGCACTACAGAGGGCGCCACTTCCGATCACGTGGCGTCGGCTATGAGATTGTCTCTCGTAATGCCAACATTCTCGATTGAAAGTAATCGATCGTCACGCTTGCGGTGCAACGCTGACATCCAAATTTTATCCAGTTTAACACCTTCGTCTTTCCTGTTAAAATTATTACGGTGTTTATCAATCTCGATAGCCTCTCTATACAAGCGTGCATAATAATGCGAGGTTTTTGATATGACGCTCGTCTCACTGAATTTTATTTCTTGATCACCTTCCTGGTAAACATGTTCCGCTACGGCCGATTTATCAGTGTGACCCAGGCGGCAATTCCTCTTATGTTCGACAAGACGGGTGTTCACACTTCTCTTTGTGGTACCGATGTAAACCTGTCCACAACTACAAGGAATTTTATATACCCCCGGTGTAGCCAAAGGGTGCCGTGCATCTTTTGCCGACCTTAAAAATTCTTTTATTTTCCTAGTGGGTCTGAAAATAGTTTCCACTCCATACTTGCCTAAAACTTTCCCAATGCGATCTGTGACATTACTAATGAACGGAAGAAAAACTTTGCCCTTGGACGACTGTTGTTCGTCGTTACTCCTGATTCTTTGCCTAGAACGAAGTGCTCGATCTATATCCTTGCTAGAATAGCCATTCTTCACGAAAGTTGACCGTGAATGTTCAATCTCATCTTTTAAAAAAAAAGGTTCACAAAGTTTGTGCGCCCTGTCTACCAAAGTTTTCATTACACCTCTTTTTTGTCTAAGGTGGTGGTTTGAATCTTTGTGTAGATAACGATCAGTATGTGTGGGCTTTCTATACACCTTATGGCCCAACGTTCCGTCCCGTCGTTTAATCACAGACACATCCAGGAAGTTCAATTGCCCATTCCTTTCCGTCTCCATAGTGAATTGGATTTTCGGATTAATGCTGTTTAAATGTGTCAGGAAGGCATCCAACTCCTCTGCTCCGTGTGTCCATACTACGAACGTGTCATCGACATAGCGATACCATCTGGCTGGTCTCTTAATGGCAGTCTGCAACGCCCGTTGTTCAAAAGTCTCCATAAATAAGTTAGCCACAGCAGGACTGAGAGGACTGCCCATAGCCACCCCGTCAATGTGTTCATAAAAGTTATTATTATATTGAAAGTAGGTTGTGGTGAGGCAGTGTCGGAATAATGCCACAATATCGGTAGGAAAAATATCCGCTATGCATAAGATAGCTTCGTTTACCGGAATCATGGTAAATAACGACACAACGTCAAAACTGACGAGGATATCATCCGGGCCCACGCTCGTTTCCTTTAACTTGTCAATGAAATGAGCTGAATTTTTAATATGACTGTCCGTCCTGCCAACATAAGGCTGCAGCATTGAGGCAAGGTGTCTAGCTAACTCGTGTGTTGGTCCGCCTATAGCGCTGACAATTGGCCTCAACGGAATCCCAGGTTTATGAACTTTGGGTAAGCCATAAAGTCTAGGTGGGTACGCTTCTATTTTACAAAGCCGCTTCTTATCGTCGGAGCCAAATGAAGACGCTCTCACCAGTCGATTTGTCATTCTTAAAATCTTCATAGTCGGATCTTTCTGGAGCTTTTTGTAATTGGAGGGAACCAAAATATCATTGATTTTTCCATGATAGTCCCCACTGTTCAGTATGAAGGTGGCATTACCCTTATCTGCATTAAGAACAATAATGTTTTTATCTCCATTTATATCCCTCAGCGCCTTCCTTTGAGCCTGCGACAAATTACTTTTAGGTGGCTTACATGTACGTAAAATCCTAGCCGTTTCCATCCTGATTATGTCAGCCATGTTAGAGCTCATTTTAGTTTCGTCAGCCACCTACGCTCAATGGAGCACGTTATCATGATTTCATACGGGATACTCTACCTGTGCTGCTGGAACATGTGCCTTTACAACTACGACACAACATGTGGTTCATGCACGATGGAGCTCCTGCACATTTCAGTCGAAGTGTTCGTACGCTTCTCAGCAACAGATTCGGTGACCGATGGATTGGTAGAGGCGGACCAATTCCACGGCCTCCACGCTCTCCTGACCTCAACCCTCTTGACTTTCATTTATGGGGGCATTTGAAAGCTCTTGTCTACGCAACCCCGGTACCAAATGTAGAGACTCTTCGTGCTCGTATTGTGGACGGTTGTGATACAATACGCCGTTCTCCAGGGCTGCATCAGTGCATCAGGGATTCCATGCGACGGAGGGTGGATGCATGTATCCTCGCTAACGGAGGACATTTTGAACATTTCCTGTAACAAAGTGTTTGAAGTCACGCTGGCACGTTCTGTTGCTGTGTGTTTCCATTCCATGATTAATGTGATCTGAAGAGAAGTAATAAAATGAGCTCTAAAATGGAAAGTAAGCGTTTCCGGACACATGTCCACATAACATATTTTCTTTCTTTGTGTGTGAGGAATGTTTCCTGAAAGTTTGGCCGTACCTTTTTAGTAACACCCTGTATACGGCAAGCAATATCGTAAATGTGTGGAGACCTCAAGAAAGAGAATCTCCTGCTGGAAAGGAGTTGTTTTTAATCACTTCTCTGTTCTAATATGTCTGCAGAAGGCCCAAAAGAGAACAAAAACTATTATACACTGATGTGAATAAGTTGTTGGATAGCGATATGCTCATATTCGGTTGGGGGTACTATCGTGTACACACGGTATAAAAGAGCAGTCCATTAGCGTAGGCGCAGTGGTTAGACACTGGACTCGCATTCGGGAGGACGACGGTTCAATCCCGCGTCCAGCCATCCTGATTTAGGTTATCCGTGATTTCCCTAAATCGCTCCAGGCAAATGCCGGGATGGTTCCTTTCAAAGGGCACGGCCGACTTCCTTCCGCGTCCCCGCGTCCTTCCCTAATCCGATGAGACCAATGACCTCGCTGTCTGGTCTCCTTCCCCAAAAAACCAACCAACCATTAGCGTAGCTGTCATTTGTACTGAGGTGATTCATGTGAAAAGCTTTCCGACGTGGTTACGGTCGCACGACGCGAATTTAAACGCGGAATGGTAGTTGCAGCTAGATGCACTGGATATGCCATTTCCGAAATCATTGTGGAATTCTGCATTAGGAGATCCACAGTGTCAAGAGCGTGTCGAGGATAACAAATTTCAGGCATTACTCCTGCCGACGGACAACGCGGTGGCTTTCAATTAATGACCAAGAGCAGCGCCCTTTGCGTAGAGTTGTTCTCAGTGCTAACAGACAAGCAGCATCACCTTAAATAACCACAGAAATCAATGTGGGGCGCACGACAAACGTATCCGTTAAGAGAGTGGGGCGTAAATTGTCGTTAATGGGCTATGGCAGCAGGTAACCAATGCGATTGCATTCACTAACAGCGTGACATCGCATGCAGTGCCAACCATATCGGTTGGACCATAGACGACTGGAACACCGTCACCTATTCAGATGAGCTCCGATTTCAGTGGATAATAGACGACGGTACGGTTCGAGAGTGGAGCAAAAGGGGGTCGGACACGATATTAGGAGATATCACATGACATTTTTCACCTCAGTGTAAGTTGATAGAAGAGAACTGCTGAAATTCACACGTTGCATTAAATTTCTGGAGAATCGCTGAAAATATGTATAGAAACAAAGCTAAGGATAAATCAAAGTAAGATAATAATTATTAAAATAAAAGTAACTTTTAATACGTCCCATTTTAAATCTGAATACCCAATATAAAATAATTTCTTCTAACCACAAAGAGGTTCCTAATCCCATAAAGATAGTCCTGAGAATTTGTGGCTGTGAATTTTTAATGTCTATGAAAACACTTGTCAGATTTAGAACGAAAAACTTGAGAGCAGGCAGTAAATAAGAGTAAGGACGTGAAATATTCGTGCATAAATTATGCTACCCGCTGGAATCTCTCTGTGAGATGGAGAGTTTTGAGATGTTGAAACAGAGCATCTTGTGCACCGCTTTCTTGATATTATCAGCACCTGAAGCTGCATCGTTTGTGCAGAGGCTCTGTTGATAAAGGCAGCTGCCAATGCAACAGCAAACATTGAAGAAATTAGCAGGGAAGGACTAAAACCATAAGTGACTAGTTTCTACAACATGAAACTGTATAATTAAATTTTTCTTGAGACAATTGAGTCTCATCTTTATCTACGATAGTGATAGAAGCTGAAGAAAGGAACTAAAATTTGTGCGCGGGTAGGGGCTTGAACTGAGGTCTTCTTTCGTACAATGCAAATGTGCTAGTCATTACACCACCAGCAACGTGGCTAAAACAACTGCATGGACTACTCTAGTTCGTCCGTACACAAACTTCAATTCACGTCTTCTGTTTATTTTCTCCTCCTTACAAGGGAAACTCCCCGTCAAAAAACTGACACAGATCAAGCATGAAAACTGGAAGAAGGTATACTGAAATGTGAAAGAAAAAACAAAATATAGACAGAGAACAGTCAGAGCTCAACATGTGCAACATCAAGCATAGCACTCGAGCAACGGCGTTGTGGTTGTGTGCTTATGGTTTGGACTACAAAGCGACAGGTTCATGTTATGAACCTCCTGCCTGCCAAACTCCTTTTTTTTAACAAATTTATGAACAGTTTGTCGCGTCATAAACGAGTCTGTTCTCTTTCTGTAGTCTTGGAATTGTCATACTATACATTGCTTATAAAATATGACTCATGTGGTAAGAATACTGTCGCAAGTAAATGTGTTGAATAGTAGGAGCAGGCGAAATGCCGCATTGACCTGTCACAGAAATGAAAACAACAAATAAACAGATGTGAACTATGTTACAACAAAGTAATTGAAGAGCCAAAACTTCCAAAAAGGAAAGCAAAAGTCATAACATATGGTACATGTGTATAAAAAATAGGAGGTACGTACGTCTGGAGGTCCTTTCCTTACTGTTTCAAACGGGCGTTACACCACGGCACAAACACAAACCTGAATACAACAAACACATACGACAATTTTGAGAAAAAAAAAAGAGTCATGAGGGAGACCTGAACATCCGCCTCCCGCTTCCCTGTTCAACAGCGTAACTACATAACCACGATGCCATGACTACTGCATGTTGTTCAGTGTTGCACATCTTAACCATGGCCCATACACTCATGAGTTTTTTGCTTATTTTTTCACGGCTCAGTACACCTTCTTCTAGTTTTCATGATTGATCAGTGTTCAGGTTTTGGTGGGCTGGCCACTGGACATCGTACTAGTATACCTGAGGGGGATGAATGAGGAGTTTCCCTTTTTAGATCGTCACTATTGCTGAGGACCTCCAGTGTTTAAATAGCAACTCAGCATTGGACTAGTGGGGAAATTCTGCCTGTACCGCAGGCATAAGTACTACAGATTTGACATGATCAAATGTGAGTCTCTTCTTTATCTACGGTCTGTTTGCATAGTGGGCAGTTATGCTAGCCATTACACCCCCACAGCAGTGAAGTCAAAACACGCACGAACCACCCTAGTCCAATGGCCTGCCAGTTCATGTGTTCAGTTTATTTTTCACTTCTTAGATCGGCAATGAGACCCGGGTTCAATTCCTGGTTTTGGTACAAATGTCAATTCATTTCTTCAGCTTTATCATTATGGTATAAAACTGTGTTTTGTTAAAAGCTATTTTATGTTGAGAGTGAAATCCCACTATCAAAATTGGCAATCAATCAGTTAAGAGCAGTTAAGTGTGCGGGTACCGGGATACAAATGTCGATGAGAGACAGGGCTTTTATGCACACGTGGAAATCGTGGGCAAAAGAGGCATGATAGCCTCAACAAAGCATCGTGAACTGTCCAGAGAAGATTTTAGCTGCACGTGAGGGCTGCAAAATGGTACCATATCTTAATTTTTAATTACTGTTGTTGGTTATGAGGTGAGTATGTGGACACACAGAACAAGAAGGAAATGTATTGTGCAATGGATGAGGATTCATCGAAAATCATCTGTTTCCACCACTTTCTGTATACTTTTTTATGAGATATGCTAACGTGTAAAAGACTCTGATTTGTATCTCAAGTTCTTTCATCTTACTTCATAAAAGAACGATATAATGACTGTGACATGCAGAGTGGGACATATGTTTTGCACGCAGCCTGAGTTCAGATTGGTAGTGCACCACCAAAGAGTGGGCTGCCCAGACACATAATCGAAGCCTGAGGAAAAGCAGACTACGGAGTTTACGGGCAGTCAAGAACAGGAAGCCTTATCCAAAGCTATTGAACCGAAGAGGTGAATTAGGACTTCACTAATAATCGGTACAGGGCGTGGCCGTTGTGTTCACGCTAGAAACCGAGTAAGACAGCTAGTGTCTTTTCCTGGCCGACAGGACAGCAGTTCTGCAAGAGATGCAGTCTGGAGCTTCCACATTACAAGAGGAGAAAGCAGGAGGGTGCCTTATCGCTAAACCAATGGTATTTTAGTTAGTTGAGTGACAGAACACAGTGTGCAGTGAATTACAGATAACGCATTCAGCGTGACGAATTATGATGAGTAATATTCTGCGCAATATGTGTACAGTGCGCTATACCAAGAATTTTCTGATTTGGCCTACTGGGCGTACAGTTGTTTTCTCTACACGAAAACCATATGGATCTTGTCTTTTACGATGTGAGCATGACTGATTTTGTAAGTGCCATACAGAAACTTATTTTTTCATTATTACATAGTGAGTGTGATTGATTACGTATGTGCCTTTTTACAGAAACTTCTTATTATTACGCTGTGTGTATGATTGTGTTTGTATGTGCCATTCTACAGAAAATTGTAATTATGAAATATATGAAGGTAGTATTGTAGTGAGTCAATAGTAGAATTTGCTTGGGTGAGTGATCGGTGACGGGAGTGCTCATGGGTGTAAATTTAGTTGAATGCTTATTTATTTTTTATTTATTTATTTATTTATTGTTCCGTGGGACCAAATTAAGGAGAAGTCTCCTTGGTCACGGAACGAGTCAATACATGAAATTATAACACGATATTAGAAACAGATAAAATGAAGTATAAAAAAAACATATTCAGGTGACAAGTCGTAAGTTTAAATGAAGAAAATCAACAATGTAACACTGGAATTTGTTTAATTTTTATAGCTCTTCCAGGAGCTCCTCGACAGAATAGAAGGAGTGAGCCATGAGGAAACTCTTCAGTTTAGACTTAAAAGAGTTTGGGCTACTGCTAAGATCTTTGAGTTCTTGTGGTAGCTTATTGAAAATGGATGCAGCAGAATACTGCACTCCTTTCGGCACAAGATTTCTGCCTAGTATTAACTGAGTGAAAGTTGCTAACTCTTGGGAATAGGCTAATATTGCTAACAACAAACGACATTAAAGAAAATATATACTGCGAGGGCAATGTCAGAATTCCCAGATTTTTGAATAGGGGTCGACAAGAGGTTCTCGAACTTACACCACATATAGCTCGAACAGCCCGTTTTTGAGCCAAAAATACCCTTTTTGAATCAGAAGAATTACCCCAAAAAATAATATCATACGACATAAGCGTATGAAAATATGCGAAGTAGACTACTTTTCGTGCTGAAGTGTCACTTATTTCAGTACTGTTCTAATGGTAAATAAAGCAGCATTTAGCTTCTGAACAAGATCCTGGACATGGGCTTTCCACAACAGCTTACTATCTATCCGAACGCCTAGGAACTTGAACTGTTCCGTCTCGCTTATAATATGCCTATTCTGTCTGATCAAAATATCGGTTCTTGTTGAATTGTGAAACTGTAAAAACTGAGTCTCACTGTGATTTAGCATCAAATTATTTTCCACAAGCCACGAACTTATTTCATGAACTACATTATTTGTTACTGTTTCAATATTACACACAAGATCCTTCACTATCAAGCTGGTGTCATCAGCAAACAGAAATATTTTTGAATCACTTGTAATACTAGAAGGCATATCATTTATATAAATAAGAAACAGCAGTGGCCCCAGCACCGACCCTTGGGGAACGCCCCACTTAACAGTGCCCCATTGGGACTGAACACCACTACCACTCTCAATATTGCGGAGAATTACCCTCTGCTTTCTGTTCTTAAAGTAAGAGGCGAACCAATTGTAAGCTACTCCCCTTACTCCATAATGGTCCAACTTCTGCAGTAATATTTTGTGGTCAACACAGTCAAAAGTCTTCGTTAAATCAAAGAAAACACCTAGCGGTCGCAACCTTTTATTTAATCCGTCCAAAACCTCACACAGAAAAGAGAATATAGCATTTTCAGTTGTTAAACCATTTCTAAAACCAAACTGAACATTTGACAGCAAATTATGTGAATTTAAATGCTCCAGTAACCTTGTATATACAACCTTCTCGATAACTTTAGCAAACACCGATGGCATAGAAATAGGTCTAAAATTGTCAACATTATCAATGTCTCCCTTTTTATAAAGTGGCTTCACTACCGAGTACTTTAATCGGTCAGGAAACCGACCACTCCTGAAGGAAAAGTTACAGATATGGCTGAGAACTGGGCTAACATACATAGAACAATACTTCAGTATTCTGCTAGATACCCCGTCATATCCATGAGAGTTCTTGGTCTTTAGTGATTTAACTATTAACTCAATCTCCCTCTTGTCAGTATCATGGAGGAGCATTTCAGGTAACAGTCTACGGAACACTTTTTTCTAAGAGCGCTATATGATTCCCTGTTGGGGCTAGGTTTCTATTTAGTTCACCTGCTATATTCAGAAAGTGATTATTAAATACTGTACATATACGCGACTTATCGGTAACACGGACATTCCCACTACGCACTGATTCTATATCCTCGACCTGTCTCTGCACACCAGCAACTTCCTTTACGACTGACCATATGGTTTTAATTTTATCCTGAGACTTAGCTATTCTATCTGCATACCACATACTTTTTGCCTTCCTAATAACATTTTTAAGCACCTTACAATACTGTTTTTAATGGGCTGCTGCATTTAGATTTTGACTGTTTCTAACGTTTTGATATAATTGCCACTTTGTTCTACAAGATATTCTTATCCCTCTAGTCAGCCACCCAGGCTGCCTGTTTGTGCTAGTACCCTGTTTTAAACGTTCTAACGGAAAGCAACTTTCAAAGCAATTGCAATGGAAGCAATCCCTAATTAAGACATAGTCTTCTTATTTTTGCTTCTTCCACGTGATTATTAGTGTATGAGCCGTGTGTGGCTCGTGTTCCCGCCATCGTGTATTTTACACCCTGTTTTTAACGTACTTCCGCCTCACTACGTTAATTTAAATTACTACTGTCACTGAGTTGATGCTTTGCCTGACCGTGAGCGGCGCTAGCAGCGCGTATCAATATATCCCCTCTCGTAGTATCTTTGTTCGACTGCTATTGCTTCCCGGTCGTTGTCTGTCGTATAGGGAGTTCGGGTCGCGAGTTCGGGCTGCTAGTCAGTTAGAACGCGTCTGGAACGCAGTCCGGACCTGCCAGTTGGGGAGTTGCAGTGCGGCACTAGTGCAGTCGGGTTGGAGCAGTGAGGTCTGCGTCGACATGGCTCGCCCGACCATTGCCGCCACGCATCACTTGAGCCGGCTCACGGTCTTGGTTGATCGTCGGTCGGTCGTCCTACTGGCGACGCGTTTTGGCTCGCCGATCGTTCCTGAGTCGGCTGTGTGTGTGTGTGTGTGTGTGTGTGTGTGTGTGTGTGTGCGCGCGCATCGACTCCCGATTTATCTTCATGTGTGCTTAGTTACTGTTAGGTGTCGTTCAGGTCTTCGTGTAAGTGTTTGTCATGTTGTGTGTGTAGTTGCCGTTATTTCCAATGACGACTATTTTAGATGTTGTCGGCAATCAGCAGGCAGTCGATCGGTTGCTGCGGACCAGGGAAGTTATCCCCGCCCGGTGCAGTCGGCTGGGTCCACTGGCGGTCCCAGCGCAGTGTCGGGGCGTGTGTGGAGCTGTCTGATCGCTACGAGCTTCGTGGTTCACCGACCCAGGACGTCAAAGTTGAGTAGTGCTTTCAACTACCCAAGCCACGTCCATTCATGTTGTGTGGTTTGTTTCGGTGGTTCGCTGTTGGGAAGGTTTTCCTGTGAGCAACACCGAGTGTTTCTATTGCTGAAATTTAGCAGCCAGGTGGTGCAATTAACTATGTGGATTGACTACAATTCAAGTGCACCAGCGGAATTTTCTGCCTTGTGGCCGTTAGTGTTCTGGTTACCTGCCATGGCCACTGACGTAAATTCAGGCAGTGTTCCTTTTGGGTGAAGTTAACTATATTACCGTATTTCAAATGGAAGTCTACCACCCGAATTTTCTGCCTTGTGGCCGTTAGTGTTCCGGTTACCTGCCCTGGCCTCTAACGTAATTTCAGGCAGCGTCGCTGTCCAACATGGTGTGTAGTTTTGACAGCTAATACATTTTTCATTGTGGATAATCACGTTCGTAACTTTTTGTGTTTGTGTTCTCATGTACCGATTGGTGGCAAGCAAGCCGTTGTGGCGGTCGGTCCGTGGCTGTCCCCTGGTTGGGTTCCGACGGACCAAGTGTAACTGGGCTCACCACCTGTCTCACCCAAGTGAACGAGGTCAGATCGACCTCCCTGAAGGATTCTGAGTGCCGTTTTCTTTATTATCCTTCTCACCGGTGTTTAAATGTCTCTTTATAATCTATCATAGCCAATGATTTAAAAAATTCTTGTTTTTACTGCACTTTATGTATTTTTGAATTTTGGAAAATCAATTGTGGGCCTTGAGCCGCTTAAAACCTTATTCTTGAAATTGCCCTTTAAGCAAAAATATTGCGGCCTTCTGCCTCAAAATATTATGGTATTATATTTTAAAGATTTCGAATTTAATTGTGGCCCTCAGCCGCTTGTATTGCACGTTGCATATGTTTGTACTACCTACATTTGCCTTGAGGCTTTCCAGCGTAACTTTGATACCATATATATTTTAATTATTTTATTCGCTATTTTAACTGCATATCTACACTCCTGGAAATGGAAAAAAGAACACATTGACACCGGTGTGTCAGACCCACCATACTTGCTCCGGACACTGCGAGACGGCTGTACAAGCAATGATCACACGCACGGCACAGCGGACACACCAGGAACCGCGGTGTTGGCCGTCGAATGGCGCTAGCTGCGCAGCATTTGTGCACCGCCGCCGTCAGTGTCAGCCAGTTTGCCGTGGGATACGGAGCTCCATCGCAGTCTTTAACACTGGTAGCATGCCGCGACAGCGTGGACGTGAGCCGTATGTGCAGTTGACGGACTTTGAGCGAGGGCGTATAGTGGGCATGCGGGAGGCCGGGTGGACGTACCGCCGAATTGCTCAACACGTGGGGCGTGAGGTCTCCACAGTACATCGATGTTGTCGCCAGTGGTCGGCGGAAGGTGCACGTGCCCGTCGACCTGGAACCGGACCGCAGCGACGCACGGATGCACGCCAAGACCGTAGGATCCTACGCAGTGCCGTAGGGGACCGCACCGCCACTTCCCAGCAAATTAGGGACACTGTTGCTCCTGGGGTATCGGCGAGGACCATTCGCAACCGTCTCCATGAAGCTGGGCTACGGTCCCGCACGCCGTTAGGCCGTCTTCCGCTCACGCACCAACATCGTGCAGCCCGCCTCCAGTGGTGTCGCGACAGGCGTGAATGGAGGGATGAATGGAGACGTGTCGTCTTCAGCAATGAGAGTCGCTTCTGCCTTGGTGCCAATGATGGTCGTATGCGTGTTTGGCGCCGTGCAGGTGAGCGCCACAATCAGGACTGCATACGACCGAGGCACACAGGGCCAACACCCGGCATCATGGTGTGGGGAGCGATCTCCTACACTGGCCGTACACCACTGGTGATCGTCGAGGGGACACTGAATAGTGCACGGTACATCCAAACCGTCATCGAACCCATCGTTCTACCATTCCTAGACCGGCAAGGGAACTTGCTGTTCCAACAGGACAATGCACGTCCGCATGTATCCCGTGCCACCCAACGTGCTCTAGAAGGTGTAAGTCAACTACCCTGGCCAGCAAGATCTCCGGATCTGTCCCCCATTGAGCATGTTTGGGACTGGATGAAGCGTCGTCTCACGCGGTCTGCACGTCCAGCACGAACGCTGGTCCAACTGAGGCGCCAGGTGGAAATGGCATGGCAAGCCGTTCCACAGGACTACATCAAGCATCTCTACGATCGTCTCCGTGGGAGAATAGCAGCCTGCATTGCTGCGAAAGGTGGATATACACTGTACTAGTGCCGACATTGTGCATGCTCTGTTGCCTGTGTCTATGTGCCTGTGGTTCTGTCAGTGTGATCATGTGATGTATCTGACCCCAGGAATGTG
Organism: Schistocerca piceifrons; assembly: GCF_021461385.2. NCBI lineage: Eukaryota > Metazoa > Arthropoda > Insecta > Orthoptera > Acrididae > Schistocerca > Schistocerca piceifrons. The sequence continues at coordinate 116,363,180 of NC_060138.1, forward strand.
TCAATAAAGTTTCCCCTTCCTGGGACAATGAATTCACGGTGTTCTTATTTCAATTTCCAGGAGTGTATTTTGTTGACTTTTAAGATTCCTTGTTTGGAGGCGCTCAGCCGTGAAATAATTGCCTTTTTGAAACTCGTAGTTCTGAAGGTTTGGCTGTGTACCATTTTGGTTTAAAGGTGTTATTATATTACAATAAATTACAATTTTAAGTGAACCTGACCGACATCTTATTGGGCCCTTTCCACAATCCTTACCTGTTCTGCCCTGCGGGTTGGCTGGCGTCTCAAATGGTTCAGATGGCTCTGAGGACTATGGGACTTAACATCTGTGGTCATCAGACCCCTAGAACTTAGAACTACTTAAACCTAACTAACCTAAGGACATCACACACATCCATGCCCGAGGCAGGATTCGAACCTGCGACCGTAGCAGTCGCGCGGTTCCGGACTGAGCACCTAGAACGGCTAGACCACCGCGGCCGGCGCTGGCGTCTCAGTGTAGGTCATTTGCATTTGCCATTTTGATCTGTGGCCAAAGACTATATGTTGTGAACTACTGTTGTTGGTGGTCCTGACTTCTTTATTGGTGGGGGGGGGAGTCTAATTTAAATTTTATTTATTGTGCTTAAGGAATTTTATGTTGTTACCTTCTTGTCTCAAGCCCTACCCTCAAGAACTGTAACTGGGAGGAAATTAAGTTCATTTATACTATTGTCATTAGTCAGGATGGACATTTTATGTTTAATGAACTGTTTGTAAAACTGACCTCACGTCTACACAACACGTAGCCTGAACCCCACTCCACCCAAAGCCTATATTACAAAGGTATCAGTGTGTGGTTATGTGTGCTGCTGGAACGGTGCCCTCAGCCAGGCAACATTAGACTGTAGACCAGAGGCTGTTTCTTGCTTTCAAATGGTTCAAATGGCTCTGAGCACTATGGGACTCAACTGCTGAGGTCATTAGTCCCCTAGAACTTAGAACTAGTTAAACCTAACTAACCTGAGGACATCACAAACATCCACGCCCGAGGCAGGATTCGAACCTGCGACCGTAGCGGTCTTGCGGTTCCAGACTGCAGCGCCTTTAACCGCACGACCACTTCGGCCGGCTTCTTGCTTTCCTGCGTGCTTGTAGCAGGTATGGCTACTAGGGACGAGCCAGGTGCAGTGTGGCTGATTACGGTGTTCTCGCATGAGGTGGATATGTATGGGTGGACTTCTGGGACCATGGTGGAGGAGCTCTCCCACTAGGTTTTGCAGGTTAAGGGTGAGTCGGTGCAGTTGACGGTGGAAGAGCACATTTGCATGAGCAGCGAGCTAAATTCTATGTGGTTGGCTATCAAGGAGTTCGGGTAAGTACTGAAAGACGAGTCGCCTTCCTGGGGTCAGTTGAAGATGTTGCAAGCAAGGGCAATGCATTATGTGATTGGAATAAATGATTTGTTGGCAATAACTGACGGGGAAACTGTACTTGTGCTGAATGACGTACAGGGGAGAATCTAAGGCTAGAAGATATAAATAGTGATTCGTTGCTGTCATCTACCGTGCAAGGTAGTTCAAAATGGTTCAAATGGCTCTGAGCACTATGGGACTCAACATCTTAGGTCATAAGTCCCCTAGAACTTACAACTACTTAAACCTAACTAACCTAAGGACATCACACACACCCATGCCCGAGGCAGGATTCGAACCTGCGACCGTAGCAGTCCCGCGGTTCCGGACTGCAGCGCCAGAACCGCTAGACCACCGCGTCCGGCAAGGTAGTCAGATGGATTTAAACATAGCAGTGGGAGAGGAGGTGAAGCAACAGGGTAACACTGAGGTGTGTGAAAGGCAGGCTAAATCGTCCAAGACCCAATTCACTAGGATTCCCCATCTGTTAGCAACAAAGAATTTTAGATAGATTAAGTATCTGATTCTGGATGTGTTTGTACAATATGGTGTTACCAAGCGAAGAGAAGGCTGTTAATGCATACTTGTGCTAGAGCTGGTTTAGAAAGCAGACTAGCGAGGGCCATACTTGAACGGGAGGCTGTGGCAAACTATCATCAACGGTTCTGTAAGCGAGTAGTTACTGTGTTGGCAATGCGGAAATTGATGGCCGACGTTATGGACATGAACATGGAATTAATAATCCGTTTGGAGAGTATGTTAACTGGTTCAGATGATTGTTCTTGGGCAATGTTCTCTCAGATCTCATGTGCCGTCAAGGATTCGGAAGAAGGAGCACATCAAACTGATTTAGGTGTGTTGACCAAGTTCGCGAATGTGAACTACAAGAGAGTATGGTAGAAGGAAAGTAGATGTGGCGAGAAGAACGTTGTTTTCTTAGCGGTGAGGTGAGAAATTTTCCTCTTGCCTACAGAAGAAGAAGAAGAAGGGATTGGGGACTAGCGGGTGACGGTGTCCAAACCGTGTAGCGGTGTAGCGAATGTCAGTTCAGTCGCTGCCCCTGTAGAACCAAGTAGAGGTTTCTGCATCAGTGGCACGGTACACCATTTACTAGCTGTGAAATTTGTAATGGACCATAGGTCGTCTGTTGGATACCTTTAGCTCAGTGAAAATAGTAAGTGACTAGTTATTTTGCACACATCAGGCAGTGAGCATATGGATAAAGTAGAATCTGGATGACTTCCCCCAGGTGTCGACCAATTCTGCTGCCTAGTGTATATTAGGATGGGTTTTTGCTAAGTTGAGAATCCGGGTGTTCACATGGAAAATAAAGAGGGGGTGTGTCATGAAATGGTTATGGGATTCAGAAGACCGGGTTGATCCTGCATTCGGTGCAATATCACTTCACTTCCATTTTTGACTATTGAACATTTCTGATTTTACCTTCATTTTGAATCACAGGTAGTGGCAAGGATCATGTGATACAAGTAGACCATTTATTACCGAGTCAGGGAACAATTACAGCAAGAAAGAATTGAGAAGATTTGTGGAACATATATTGCAGCAAGTAATTATTCGCCCTTCTAAAACCACCATATTCTGCACCTATATTTCTTGTGCTTAAACCACCTGACAAATCGAGGTTTGCAGCAAAAAAATGGAAATGCGCGTGCGGCATTGTGGGTCGGGAGTCCCCCATTCGGGGAAGTTCGGCCGCCGAGGGCAAGTGCTTATTGCATTCGACGCCACATTGGGCGACTTGTGCGTCTGAGATGGGGATGAAATGATGATGAGGACAACACTTGTCCCTGAGCGGAGGAAATCTCCTGCCCCAGCCTGGAAACGAACCAGGGCCCCTTGGAGTCTCATTCCACCACCCTGACCAATCAGCTAACGGGGGCGGACGAGGCTGGTAGCAGGTAACACACAAATGACTAAGAAGGTGGTCCTTCGTTCCACACTGATGACAGACTTCCATACCAATTTTGGCTGCTTGGTGTGCGCCTCTGTTTCTACCACCTTAGATATGAACAAATATTGACAAATTCCGTTAGACGAGGAATCGACGGATCTCACGGGGTTTGTATCGACTGGAATTTTTTTAAAGGAACACATCGCTGTTTCATTGTTTTATTGTTTACTTAAAATTTATTTAAGTAAAACGCACATTTCGACCTTTTATGCCATTTTAAAGCATTTGACTTTATGTTTTTAACGAATATTGCAGGACACTTAACATGCTTGAAAATGGCTTAAAAGGTGGCAACCTGTGTTGTACTTAAATAAACAATAAAAAAGTCAAATGGCGGTGTGTTCCTTTAAAAAGTATGGAAATTGTTTGTTTTTAATAAGGTGCGATTTTGACCCACCACTGTTCAAGTGGTGTTATCCCAGCTGTTTCATGTGTCACTTTCTGATATCATGTTCAAATTTGTGTACCAATATCTAGATGATGTGATTTTCAGTAAGGATTGATGGCAGCATATGGGTAGTTAACGGAAATGGTCAAACCTTAAAAGGTAAGTTCAAATGGTTCAAATGGCTCTGAGCACTATGGGACTTGACATCCGAGGCCATCAGTCCCCTCGAACTTAGAAGTACTTAAACCTAACTAACCTACGGACATCACACACATCCATGCCCGATGCAGGATTCGAACCTGCGACCGTAGCAGTCGCACGGTTCCGGACTGAAGCGCCTAGAACGGCTCGGCCACCGCTGTCGGCTTAAAAGGTAAGGTTGGGGTTCTCTGACATGTCGTTTCTAGAGCATATTATGACAACAGTAGAAATCAAAATTGATATGGCACGGAACAAGGCTATTAGACAATGGCCTACACCGAGAAATGTTAACGCAATAACAAGATTTGTTGGGAATGGTTAATTGACTAGATCACTAAACGAGTTTCAGAGAAAGGATTGCAAGTTCGAGTGGGGCGATTCCCAAGAAGCAGCCCTACCCCTCTCTTCAGAATACGGAACTCTGATAGAGAATTCATTGTGCAAACCGATACATTGATGACCAGTGTACCGGTTGTATTACTTCAACAGCGCCCAGAAGGAGTACTCGCAGAGTCACACCGTTGGGGAAGAAGTGCTATGTTTTCGAACCTGGAGCAGTTATGGTCGCCCTCGAAAATTCACGTTCTCTCTGGAACATAAACGTTTTTAAATAGGGACAGACAATCAGACTCTGAAGTCGGTGTTTACGTGGCCAAGGCGCACGGTCTGTGTAACCAAAAGGCCTACACGAATTTTGGCTTTTAGTTTGAGGTCAGCCTCTTAATGGAGACTAAGAATGTTAGTGAAGAAACTGACATCAGTGAGCCTGATCAGCATAGTAAAATAAAGGGAATGAATCACATTTTGGTGGTTCCCTAGCAGGATGTCGCCAGATATTGAGAAATGGATGAAACCTTGAGGGTAAAACAGAAAGAGTTAAAGTGATTAGGCCGTATTCTGTAAGGAATGATATCCTGTATTATAATACAGTCGGTCCAGGATAGTGGATCTGCGGAAGTTATACCAATATTATTCGCCTATTATTACCACTTTCCAACGAGGGATACTAATATATTTTTTTAAAAAATGTGGCAAGATTCACGAAGTACACGCTAGGATATGGACGGAGATATTAGGGCGATGGTCTGGGTGTGGAAAAATTGTTCCAATAGTAAACCCATACAGATACCCCAGTTTCCAAACCTGTAGAATGTAGAAAATCCGAAGTAGAAAATGTATATCACTTTCGTAGGATCGTTCCCCCGGTCAGGTATGCGAGGGTGCCATTTCGAAATTCTCTTGGTTGTTTCGTACTAGAAATGGGGACCACTCGATCGGCGGTACACTGCTTGAAAAGAATTTTCGCTACCTTTTGTCCGTACCTCATATTACCCGTACGCATCCTTCGCAGAAAGAGTGGACCCTAATTCGAACATGGCCTTGATAGATTATCAAAACTACGGCTACACACACTGGCACGAAACTCTGGAATGGTTAACGTATGTATTTAACACAGCTAGGCAAGAAACACATAAGAACACGCAGGTCGCGTTAAGGTTTACTTTAAGAACTAACTGCCCATTGAGTAACTTACGGTCGGTCAAGGATTTGCTGCCTACTAGGGCAACTCCCCGAAAAGGTCATGGAGAGGTGGTGCTGGTTCCGGAGAGATATATCGTCAGTCCATGAGTAAGGAGCTCAGGGTTACAACCGGGGAAGACATCCTAATCCGTTTATATTGTGGAAGTGGGTGTACATGTGGTGTTTCTTTGATTAGAGTGGAGTTTAAGATGACGGGAAAGCTCCATCAGCGTTCGATGGATCTTTCGCAACTACTCGGTTTGTGACCCGGTAACGAGCTTAATTACAGATTTTGCCAGAACAAGGGAAAGCAGGGCGCATGTCTCACAACTTCATCAAGGATGTGATCAACGAGATTTGTTATAACCTGTGTGACATTGTGACATTGCCGTTAGTTACCTACGAGGATAGGCTGAAACGTAGTTCACACATTCTTGTAGAACACGAACAAAAACAATTAGGGATATGGAGAAAACGTACATTAAAATGCATTGCTTATGCTTCAAAATCATATATTTATTTAAATGCAATGACAAAATTTCAGAGATGTTACTTGTCTTATATAGATATGATTTTATGTAGATAGACTACGACGGCGAGTGAAAATTAGTACCAAGACCAGGAATCGAACCTGGGCCTCCTGCATATAAATACTCGATCTGTTTGAGACCAGTTAGGGCTCTGAAATTGTCATTTCATTTCTATAAGAACCTGCACCTCAGGCAGGAATCTCTATTTACTTTCGACGCTGAGGTGCTTATCCAGAACGTGGAGAGCCTCGGCAATTCTGTTCATGTGTAAGACTGGGGCGGCAGTTAGAATAAGGACCGAGGAGAGAAGCGTGCCAGGGTAATCCATGGAGGGTTCTCATCAGCTGGGCCGAAGTACACCCCGGATTTCTTGTTGTTACCCCGGACACTTCACTACCCTCTTGATAAGCAGCATACCCTAATCTGGTTTAGAGGACAGGCTTTACGATACCTCTTCCAAAGTGGTCCGCATACAGTCCTTGACTTCTGGTACAAAGTTGTGACTGCGAATTGCACCCTCATCCGAAAACCATCTTACCACCAAATTTTTGCCGGTTATCTCCGCAGCTTCTTCCTTGACCCCTTCAAAGTTGGGGTGTGCCATGCCTACCTGTCACTTGAGGCAACACCCTTAACTACGTTCTCATGCATCGACAAAAAAAAAAAATTAAAAAAAAAATAAAGAAGACAGAGTATGTTATATTTTGTTGTATTTAATGTTTTTCTAATATTTTTGTTTAACTAACAGTCATTTGTATATGTTTAAATGATACCTTGAAGAACTCTTACATAGTGTATATTTATGTACTGTTAGTTTGTTAAATACAGATTATTGGAAAACCGAGCGAGGTGGCGCAGTGGTTAGCACACTGGACTCGCATTCGGGAGGACGACGGTTCAATCCCGTCTCCGGCCATCCTGATTTAGGTTTTCCGTGATTTCCCTAAATCGTTTCAGGCAAATGTCGGGATGGTTCCTTTGAAAGGGCACGGCCGATTTCCTTCCCAATCCTACCCTAACCCGAGCTTGCGCTCCGTCTCTAATGACCTCGTTGTCGACGGGACGTTAAACACTAACCACCACCAGATTATTGGAAAAAAAGTGGTGTAGTGGCTAACGTACCTGCATAATAAGCAGGCAACCTGGGTTCGATTCCCGGTCTTGGTACAAATTTTCACTCGGTGCTACAGTCTATGTACATAAAGAATATTTATTTTTCAACGTAGTCACCGTTAACACTAACACATTTATCCCAAAGTATAACTTTTCATTCCGTCACCGAAAAATTCTTCCGCCCTTTCTCGAGTACAAGACTTTACAACTGCCTTCACCTCATCATCCGAGATGTATTGGTTACATTTGCGGCCTTTCTTGAGTAGCGTAAAAAAATTCAAATCGCAAGGCTCAAGAGAGGGGGAGCAGGGAGCATGTGGCATTACTTCAGACTTCAGGTGAGCAGAATCTCTTCAGTTGTGCGCGAGGTGTGTGGACAAGTGTTGCCATGTTGCAAGGTTATTGTTCAGTAACGAAGCCTACACGTTCCCTGGATGTTCTGGTATGGTTTACGATACCCTTTTGCGTCATTTGCCTGACACATATTTATCGTCTGCGGCAGTGGTCGGACTTCCGCTGCGTGTTCCATCAACAGTTACGGCTTTTCCAAGCTTGCAGCCACAAAATTTTATTAACCGCCGATATACAAACCTATCAACAACATCGTCACCATGAACAGCCTACAAAAGGGGATAAATCTCACTATGAGTCACATTTTCTGAAGGTGAAAATACGATAACAGCACTCTGTTTGACTTTCGTTGGCTTAGCATCAGAACACGTATCCATGCTTCCGCTACTCAGAAAGCAACGCATTCGAAATGCGCATGTGAACCGGAAAAGAAGTTACCTTCCGCATGTTTTTTTTTTCCTTCATTGAATTTCAATTCCCCCCGAAGGGGGCGGGCTGGCAGCAGCTTAGTATGCCGCTCTTCAGCCTACAGACTTTGTTAGAAAGATGAAGAGAATAAATAATAAAAACAGGCGATAAAATCGGAGACTTAAAGAGTAACATGGCGAAAAGAAATCGTGGAACTTAAAACAAAGAACAGAGGGATGATGACGCTAAGAAAATACATACAAAGCAGACAGGTAAAACAATAGATAGACAGACAATTAAAAAAACACGACGACAGTCTGGTTTCTGTTCGCAAAAGACATAAAATTCACACCCAGCGACAGCATGGTTTCTATTCATAACACGAGAAAGATGAACAACACTGAACAGTCACTGGAACACTGCACTAAAATGTTGGCAAATGTGACATGCCACAGCCGAGAGCAGGTGGGGTGGAAACTGGACAGACAATGGGAAAATAAAAAAAGGGGGGGAGCCGGGAAAGGAGCTGATGGAGGATGAGAACCCATAAGAGGGGTGGGGGGCGCTGGGCAGACTCGACAGGAAGTGGGGTAGGCAGAGGAGGGGAATACAAAAGGACTCGGGGGGGGGGGGGAGAAGGGAGGGTAGGGAGAGGTTTAGTGGGGAGAAAACAGGACGGAAGGGGGGAAGAGGGAGCCCAGGGAAAGGACAGAGGAAAGGAGGGGGAGTGAGGATCAGAGTCGATAGGAGGACTAAATGGAGGGAGAAAGGGCATCATCTGGGAGGGGTAGTTGATGGAAGCCACCTTGGGAAAGGAGATGGAGGGTGTAGAGATGGAGGGTAGGGGGGACACATCGGTGAAGCCGTGGCAGGGGGCGGGGATGGGAGAGGAGAGGAGCAACCAGGGGGTGAGGGGGTTCAAGACGGTGGGAGGTGTAGAGGATGCGGATATGTTCGAGGAATAGGAGCAAATGGGGGAAAGGAATGAGATCATAGAGGATCCCCGTGGGGGACGGGAGGCGTATACAGAGGGTGAGGCGGAGTGCATGACGCTCAAGGATCTGGAGGGACTTATAGAATTTGGGGGGGGGGGGGCAGATATCCAGGCAGGATTGGCATAACAGAGGATGGGATGGATTAAGGATTTGTAGGTGTGGAGGATGGTAGAGGGGTGCAACCCCCATGTCCGGCCAGAGAGGAGTTTGAGGAGTCGGAGGCGGTTGTGGGCTTTGGATTGGATGGAGCGGAGATGAGGGATCCAGGTGAGGTGACGGTCAATGGTGAGGCCAAGGTAGGTGAGGGTGGGGGTGAGGCGGACAGGACGGGCACAGACAGTAAGGGAGAAATCCAGGAGCCGGAAGGAGCGAGTGGTACGACCTACGATGATTGCCTGGGTCTTGGAAGGGTTGAGTTTCAGGAGCCACTGGTTACACCATGCAGCAAAAAGGTCAAGGTGATTCTGGAGAAGGTGTTGGGACTGGTGGAGGGTAGGAGCGTGGGCGAGGAATGCGGTGTCATCAGCATATTGCAAGAGGTGTACTGGAGGGGGGAGGGGTTCGGGCATATCTGCCGTGTACAGGAGGTAGAGGAGAGGGGAGAGGACAGATCCCTGGGGCACACCTGCAGAGGGGTAGAAGGTGTGGGAATTGGCATTATGGATGGTAACATAGGAGGGGCGGGAGAGGAAGGAGGCCACCAGATGGATGTAGTTGATAGGAAGGGCGTAGGTTTGGAATTTAAACAGGAGACTGGGATGCCAGACACGGTCGTAGGCCTTTTCGAGGTCAAGGGAGACAAAAATGGCGGAGCGACGGGAATTAAACTGGAGGGAGAGGAGATGAGTGAGGCAGAGGAGTTGGTCGTCAGCAGAGAAGGAAGGTCGAAAGCCACATTGGGTGTTTGAGAGGAGGTGGTTTTGGCGGAGGTGGTGATGGATGCGCCGGGAAAGGATGGATTCCAAGAGCTTGCTGAACACCGATGTGAGACAGATAGGACGATAGGAAGAGGCATCAGATGGAGGCTTGTTGGGTTTGGAGAACATCAGGATACGGGAGGTTTTCCACAGGTCGGGATAGAAGCCAGTGGCAAGGATGACATTGTAGAGGGTGGCAAGGAGTGAAAGGAAGGTGGGAGGGAAGTGTTTGAGGTGGCGGTAGGTAACGCAGTCGTGGCCGGGAGCAGTGTTGCGTTTAGTGCGGAGTGTGAGAATGATGTCCTGTGTAGTGATGGGAGTGTTAAGTTCAGATGGTTGTGTGTGGCCCAAGTACTGGAAGCTAGGAGCAAGAGGAGGAACAGAGGTATTCGTACGGTCCATGACATCAGGAAAGAGGGAATAATCAAAGTGGGGATCATCTGGGATGGAGAAAACATCGGAGAGGTGAGAGGCAAAGTGGTTGGCCTTACTGAGGTTGTCAGGAAAGGGACGGTCATTAAGAAGGATAGGGTACTGGGGGGTGGGGCGGTTCCCAGTAAGGCGGTGGAAAGCAGACCAATACTTGGAAGAGTTTATGGGGAGCGTGGTGTTGAGTTGTGTACATGTCTGGCGCCAGGCACGGCGTTTCTTCGCAACAAGCAGGTTGCGGGTGTGTCGTTGTAATTGCCGGTGGCGGGTAAGTGTATCCCGGTCACGAGTGCGGAGAAAAGAGCGGTAGAGGCGCCTTCCACATGCCACTGGACGTGTTTTAAGATCATTTCGTTCGCTTTCTACATGAGTGTATGCATTATTTTTCAGTCTACCCTCGTATACTGTTCTTTGGATTACAGTATGTGGTGGCTCCTTCAGTCAGCTGGTGGGGGATGAGGCAAGAGATTTTTTTGGGGAGTGGGAGGAGGAAAGGGAGAGAGATTGCGCTATGTCGAGCCCGCAGCCAGAGTTAAATTTGGCGTCTCGTCATGATGGCATGCGCCAGAGGGCGGGCTGCGCGCGCACGTGATCGCCGCGAGTGCTGTAGGGCCGGGATGCAAGGAAAAGTCGAGGATGAAGTCAGTGGACAACCAGGAATTGGACGCCTTTTCCAAAAGTGGTGCGCCCAGAAGCCGAGTTCGGAACTTCGCTAGTAGTCGGCGTGAGGCGTGGCCACTGTGTGAGCGCAAGCAACCATGTGGGGCAGGTGGTGTCTTTCCCTGCCCGAGAGGATGGTGATTCCAGCAAAGACACAGAATGGAGCTACCAGATTAGCAGCGTCCGATATTTTGGTTGGCTGAGTGATGTTGCATTGCGTACCCTGCAGAGTACAGGCTGCGCATTCATTGTCACGAATTATCAGAATGTCGGCTGAGTGATGCAGTATTGCGTATGCTACAGAGTACAGGTTGTGGATTCAGTGTGAAGAATTATCGGTAATGTTCCTCACGAAAGGTTCGTGCGTGCAGTGTGGTGTGCTGAGGTCATACTTTGTTCGTGCGCTGAGTGTGTGGCAGTTTCCACTAAGCGAAAACCGTATTGATATTGTTAATTTTACGCTGTGAGCTTGATGGACTTTTTAAATGCTGTTCATAAAATAATTTGTTACTTCTGCGCTGTGAGCTTGATTGATTACTTCTTAAGTAATAGAACCCAGTACGTTGTCCTCGATGGTGAGTGTTCATCGGTGGTGAGGGTATAATCTGGAGTGCCCCAGGGAAGTGTGGTGTTTTCTATCTACATAAATGATCTTTTGGATAGGGTGGATAGCATTGTGCGGCTTTTTGCTGATGATGCTGTGGTGTACGGGAAGGTGTCGTCGTTGAGTGACTGTAGGAGGATACAAGATGACTTGGACAGGATTTGTGATTGGTGTAAAGAATGGCAGCTAACTCTAAATATAGATAAATGTAAATTAATGCAGATGAATAGGAAAAAGAATCCTGTAATGTTTGAATACTCCATAAGTAGTGTAGCACTTGACACAGTCACGTCGATTAAATATTTGGGCGTAACATTGCAGAGCGATATGAAATGGGACAAGCATGTAATGGCAGTTGTGGGGAAGGCAGATAGTCGTCTACGGTTCTTTGGTAGTATTTTGGGAAGATGTGGTTCATCTGTAAAGGAGACCACTTATAAAACACTAATACGACCTATTCTTGAGTACTGCTCGAGCGTTTGGGATCCCTATCAGGTCTGATTGAGGGAGGACACAGAAGCAATTCAGAGGTGGGCTGCTAGATTTGTTACTGGTAGGTTTGATCATCACGAGAGTGTTACGGAAATGCTTCAGGAACTCGGGCGGGAGTCTCTAGAGAAAAGGAGGCGTCCTTTTCGTGAATCGCTACTGAGGAAATTTAGAGAACCAGCATTTGAAGCTGACTGCAGTAAAATTTTACTGCCGCCAACTTACCTTTCGCGGAAAGACCACAAAGATAAGAGAGATTAGGGCTCGTACAGAGGCATATAGGTAGTCATTTTTCCCTCGTTCTGTTTGGGAGTGAAACAGGGAGAAAAGATGCTAGTTGTGGTACGAGGTACCCCCCGCCACGCACCATATGGTGGATGCGGAGTATGTATGTAGATGTAGATGTAGATTTTGTATGTGCTTGTGTGCACAAAATTGAAATTGTGAAATTTACGTTGGTAGAACTGTTGGGATCAATTATTCAAAACGACAGTCACAATCGCATTATTTATTTTGCCGCCAACCGGTTTCAACCTGCGATGGGATCATCTTCAGGACAGTTTACACCATTTGGTCGCTCGCTGGATTCGTCACCCTGCCTGTGCACGGTTGGTAACTATGCCTATGCGTTGTGACTGTCATTTTGAATAATTGATTATAAGTAAACCAATCGCTGTTATCTCCACCCACTATGTTGTCTAAAACATTTAGTACTGTAGTGAGTTTGCAGTAGTGTTTCCTTGGTAAGCAACCGGCTATGACAGTGCTCGCTGACCTAGATTTAGTTGACCGCTAATGTCAGTAATCCCTAATTAAGTCAGAGAATTGTGGCTTTTTGCGTGTTCTGAGTGCTTATTTCTCGAAGTTATTTTCATTTGCCACTTTTATGTCTGTGGCCAAAGGGATACATGCATATGTGTGTGTGTGTGTGTGTGTGTGTGTGTGTGTTACATATGTACAACACTTGCTGTTGGTCCAAATTTTTTTACTGTGGCGAAGTCTGACTTAATTTTTATTATACTGTGCCGAAGGAACGTTAATTGTCATCCTCTTGTTTCAAGCCCCGCCTTCAATAGTTGTAATTGGACTACAGATTAAACACAGTTACATTATTGTCAGTAGTCAAAATGGATTGTTTACGTTTAAGAAGGTCTTTGTAAAACTGAGCTCACGCCTGGAGAATCCCCAGTCCGAAAACTAGACCACACAAATCCTACGCTACCTGAATCAGGCCGCAAGTACCGTTCCCATCCTTAACGAAATAGCAATAGGTGAGTTCCGTTTTTCTTTACTGCGTCGGTATTTTACCGGTATATCACGACAAGAGTATCCATTACGACTGGTGAATCTGAAGAGTATTCAGAGATTTCGAGATTGTTGATTCATAAGCTGGCTTGGAATACTGCTTCAGCCTAATCCTGTTATTCGAGATTTAACTTCGTGCTTTCGGCGGCAGAGCAGTCTAATTAAAATGATTTGTAATCGGCTCTTTCCTGCTTAACTTTCATTACCAGCCTGAATGCTCATTTCATTACTAAATTTACGTCGTGAGCTACGCGCTGCTGTGTCTTAGGTTAATGCTTCCTGCTGAGGAATTAATTTTCGCAACTATTAACTACTATACGATCTAATTTACGTGGTTTAACTTAAATAATTTATAGGGCGACTCTCCTCCGAGTCTCCAGTTGTATCTGCATTCGTTTTTCTAGCTGAAGAGAGACTTACTTTTCACAATTTTGAAACTGAATTTGATTTCCAGACAAAACGTTTAATATCGTTATAGGACTGGTTTTTTCTCCAACATATGAGCAGTATAATTTCACAATAGCTGTTAGTTTGTGTTACACTGTTATATCAGTAGGGTATACATATGATAAACGGCCACAATAAAGAAGAATGTTACTTTCAGTGGCATGACGTCATTCGCATGCGTTACATGATAGTACTGAATTGATGTCTTCCATCACTGGCAGTTATATATGTGCAACATTCGTTCTGAGTGGTGGTTAAACTCACGAAAAAGCTACTTTTACGTTTAAGAGAACATCTGTTAAGCTTCACTTTTATCGACTGTGAACGTCTTAAACTAAAGCGTATCTTAACTACCTACCCTTTCCTGTACACTTTCTCTATTTTACCTGTAATAATTTCTACCGCACAATCGGAAGACCACAGAATTTAAAACACTACTGGACAAGTCGTGCCAGATTTAATCAACATTAGCTGGATATCTAATTCCAGTAAAGAATTTCCCACACAATGAATTATCAATGCACATGCTACTAAAACTTCGCGGTATATTAAAAACCTATGCGGAGCTTTGTTCTTCGCGGACTTGGCTTACATCGAAAGTGCCACTTAGATCGCTTCACAGTCCGCGTCAGTTTCAGTCGGCCAGTTTCTTATCATTCTTTACGCATTCACAGTCTGCAGCATTTTAGGTGAACTAGCACTGATAATCAGTTTACGAATATACTGAAAAGAATAAAATAATTAGTTGTCGTGGTGATAAAATAATAAGACTACGTGTGAGTCGTGCGTTGTTCGCGCTCGTGCCATCTCTTATTTTACATCATGTTTTTTTCGTGTTGCCACCCCGTTATGTTAGTTTCAATTTCTGTTGTCACTGAGTTGCTGCTTTGTCTGCCCGCCAGCGGCAGCCGCAGTGCCTATTGATATAGCCGTCGGGTGGGGTGTTATCTTTGCTGCTCTGCTATTACTCCCCGGTTGTCGTCTGTCGTGGAGTCAGTTGGAACGTGCCAGGAAGGCAGTTCGGACCTGCCAGTCGTGGAGTTGGAATGCGGCACTAGTTCTGTCGGGTTGGAGCAACAGTGAGGCCTGGATGTACCCGGCTCGCCTGACCATTGCCGCCACGCGTCCCTTGAGCCGGGGACGGTCTTCCTGGATCGTCGGTCGGTCGTCCTACTGGAATGCGTGAATTGGCTCTCCGATCGTTTATGGGTTGACCATGTGTGTGTATCGGTTCCCGATTTGTGTTCCTGATTGCACAGCCACTGCTGAGTGTCGTTAAAGTCTTCGTGAAAGTGTTTGTGAAACTGCGAGTGTAGTTGGTGTCATTTCCACTGACAAGTTGTTTCAAATTTTGCCGACGTACTGGCAGTGAGTCGGTCGGTTGGAGTGGATCAGCAAGCAAGTGTCCACGCGGTACAGTCGGCCGGGCCTGTTGGCGGTCTCTATGCAGCGTCGGAGCATGTGGAACCTGTTGCGAGTGCTACGAGGTTCGTGGCTCACCGACCCAGGACATGAAAGTTGAGTGGTGATTTTATTACCGAAGCCGCTCTGTTCACGTTGTGCCCTTGGTTGGTGGTTCGCTGTTGGCGGTATTCCTGGAAGCAATAGCGAGTCTTCGAGTTGGTCAAGATTTAGCCGCCATGTGGTGGAATTATCTGTATTTGTCAGTTGGAAATGCAAGTGCACCAGCAGAATTTTCTGACTTGTGGCCGTTAGTGTTCCGGTTACCTGCCCTGGTCGCTGACGTAAATTCACGCAGTGTCCTTTTCTCACCTGTTGTAGCTGTCCAACATGGTGTGTAGTTTTTGACAGCTTAATGTATTTTTGGTTGTGGGTGGCTATGTATGTAACGTTTTGGCTTTGGGATTCTCGTATACTGGTCGGTGGTTAACAAGTCGTCTTGTCAGTGGGTCCCTGACCGTCTCTTGGTTGTGTTGCTTGCGGATCGAGTATAGTTGGGCCGACTTCTTGTCTCACCTAAGCGAACGTAAGATATCAAGGGCAGACCGAGCCCGCTGGAAACTTCTGAGCGCTGTTGCCTATACTGCCTTTCTTGTTGGCGTTTAACTATGTATTTTTAATGGCTGGTAGCCGATGAATGGAATTTGTATGCTTGTAATTGTGATTTTAAAATCAAAGGCTATCAGCTCTTTTCAAAGTAAGTCTTACATTGTCTGAAGAGAAAGCTTGGGCCTTCTGCCTGTTGAAAATTTATCGCAGTAGTATTGTCCACAAAACGATGGGCCTTCAGCCGCTAAAATTTTGAATTCTTACTTATCAAGACTTACATCCCTTTGGGTTAAATACAAAGCTAAAAGCTTTGGGCCTTCTGCCTTGGAAAATTGGTTACAGTTTTTTTTATTTTTAAACAAAAGCCTTCAGTCGTCTTAGAGTAAGGTTTATTATTGGCCATAAAGCTTGGGAATTCTACATCTACATTTATACGCCGCAAGCCACCCAACGGTGTGTGGCGGAGGGCGCTTTATGTACCACTGTCATTACCTCCCTTTCCTGCTCCAGTCGCGTATGGTTCACCGGAAGAACGACTGCCGGAAAGCCTCCGTGCGCGCTGGAATTTCACTAATTTTACATTCGTGATCTCAAAATGGCTCTGAGCACTATGGGACTTAACTCCTGAGGTCATCAGTCCCCTAGAACTTAGAACTACTTAAACCTAACTAACCTATCACACACATCCATGCACGAGGCAGGATTCGAACCTGCGACCGCAGCGGTCACGTGGTTCCAGACTGTAGCGCCTAGAACCACTCGGCCACTCCGGCCGGCCTTCGTGATCTCCTCGGGAGGTATAAGTAGGGGGAAGCAATATATTCGATACCTCATCCAGAAACGCACCCTCTCGAAACCTGGACAGCAAGCTACACCGCGATGCAGAGCGCCTCTCCTGAAGAGTCTGCCACTTGAGTTTGCTAAACATCTCCGTAACGCTATCACGCTTACCAAATAACCCTGTGACGAAACGCACCGCTCTTCTATGGATCTTCTGTATCTCCTCTGTCAACCCGACCTGTTACAGATCCCACACTGATGAGCAATACACAAGTATATGTCGAACGAGTGTTTTGTAAGCCACCTCCTTTGTTGATGGACTACATTTTCTAACGAGTCTCCCAATGAATCTCAACCTGGCACTCGCCTTACGAACAACTAATTTTATATGATCATTCCACTTCAAATCGTTCCGCACGCATACTCGCAGATATTTTACAGAAGTAACTGCTACCAGTGTCTGTTCTGCTATCATATAATCATACAATAAAGGGTGCTTATTTCTATGTATTCGCAATACATTACATTTATGTATGTTAAGGGTCAGTTGCCACTCCGTGCACTATGTGCCTATCCGCTGCAGATCTTCCTGCATTTCGCTGCAATTTTCTAATGCCGCAACTTCTCCGTATACTACAGCATCAGCCGCAAAATGCCGCATGGAACTTGCGACCCTATCTACTAGGTCATTTATATATATATATATATTGTGAAAAGCAATGGTCCCTTAACACTCCCCTGTGGCACGCCACTCTATAGACGTCAAGGAAAGTCAAGGAAAATGGCATCTACCTGGGAGCCTGTATCTAATATTTTCTGGGCTCATGAACAAATAAAGTGAGTTGGGTCTCACACGATCGCTGTTTCCGGAATCCATGTTGATTCCTACAGAGTAGATTCTGGGTTTCCAGAAATGACATGATACGCGAGCAAAAAACATGTTCTAAAATTCTACAACAGATTGACGTCAGAGATATAGGTCTATAGTTTTGCGCATCTGCTCGACGACCCTTCTTGAAGACTGGGGCTACCTGTACTCTTTTCCAATCATTTGGAACCTTCCGTTCCTCTAGAGACTTGCGGTACACGGCTGTTAGAAGAAGGGAAAGTTCTTTCGTGTATTCTGCCAATTGAAACGATATTGTAGTTAGGTTGTTTTTAAATTTTTCGGCCTTCACACGCTTTTAAAAAACTTAATCTATCTGACTAGTCAAGTCTTACATCGCTTGGCCTTAAATACTATTTAAGGTTAACTCCTAGAGCCTTCTGTCTAAAAAAAAAAAAAAAACTTGTGTGTAATTCAAGGGCTTTCAGCCGTTTTAGAATTAAAGACGTTTTCTGTCGATACCTTCCACAATTCCTACTACTTGTCCTGTCCTGCTGGTTTGGCAGGGCGCCTCAATGCCTACAGTGTAGGCACAGCAGGAGATTAACTAACACATGAGTAAACTGGGGGCGCCTGACGTGGATGGAAAATTTGTATGTGCAGCAGAGATAGGGACTTTGACAAAAGTGTATTGTTATAGTCTGGTGCCTGGGAAACCAAATATCGTAAGTAACGAAGTTGATTAGATGTTCGACTGCTACTGTCGTGAGGTGAGCATAAACTGAGTTGACAAAAGTCCTTTTTTCCCGGCGCTGTGCAGCAACTCGACGCGGCACGGACTCAACAAGGCGTTGGAAGTCCCCTGCAAAAACATTGAGCCATGCTGCTTCTATATCCGTCCATAATTGCGAAAGTGTTGTCGTTGCAGTATTTTGTGCACGAACTGACGTTTCGATAATGTGCCATTAACTTTCGATGGGATTAATGTCGGGCAGTCTGGATGGCCATATCATTCGCCCGAACTCCCCAAAATGTCCTTCGAACCAGTCGCGAACAACTTGTGGCCTGGTGCCATGGCACATCGATGTTTGAACGGCTGAAAATGGTCTCCAGGTAGCCGAACATAATAATTTCCAGTCAATGATCGGCTCAATTGGACCAGATGACCCAATCCTTTCCATGTAAACACATCCCACACCATTATGGAACCACCACCAGCATGAGCAGTGGCTTGTTGACAAATCGAGCCCACGGCTTCGTATTGTCTGCGCCATGCTCGAAACCTTCCATCAGCTATTACCAACTGAAATCACGACTCATCTGACCAGGTAACTGTTTTGCATTCGTCTAATGACCAACCGATTGTAACACTACGCTACTGCGCACGATACTTATTAAAGCCTGTACTATGGTAAGTTGACGGGCTTCACCTTATAAGAAAGGATTTTGGTATATATGTTGATCGCGTGTACCAGAATGGAGGCAAAATCAGACTTTCACCCACTCAGTAACAACAATGATACGTCAAGCAAGTCTGAAGTGCAACTACATGTTAGGACGGACAAGAAACAACACAGCAGATGCTACCAATTTGTTAATAAAACGGTCGCCAGCCTAATTAGGCATTAATTGAGTTTCTTCCCTGTACAAGTTGAAGTACGTGTATGCAAAACAACACGTAATAACACTGCATTATATGGTAAATTTTAGAACCAGAAAACCTACTGAACTAATAATTTCACTTTCTATACTAATATGAGCAAGCCATAAATACACAACAATACACTATAATGTTTACTACAAACTTCGTACTGTCTATTGATCTGATTAAAATCGGGCATAGGTTACCCTAGAAATAGCACTTTCGAAACACACATACAATGTCAATTTTGAAAAAGGTGAAACACTGATAAATTTTGGTTTTATATTGGCTTTAACTTTGCTGGTCAAATCAGTTCAGTACACTTCAGAATTTAAATGAATAGAAAGAAGGGGGGGGGGGGCTGAAACTGTTATGATCACTGTATTGAAACTATTAACTATTGAAAGCATTAAGCACTCAAGATTTCCAATATATGAATTACTACTCTTTTTGTCTTATTTCTTGCTCATTTGACTACCATTATTTTTGTCTCAAATTAATTAGCCTTCATTACTAAACCAATTTCAACATTATCTTCCAACTTTGTCAGACCTATATTATTTGCCTATATATTCATTAACAACAAAGTTCTTTAAACATCATTCTAACATAGATAGGTCTGCAGGTAATTATTATTAACATAAACTTTAAATTTTCATCTCGGGAGACTCGGATTGCACAACATGTGGAAAGGACTCTGTCTAGGTTAGTGATTAGGATAAATAAATGATAGGACAGTTCTGGTAAAAGTTAAGTTGTTATTGAACAGTAAGGAACAAAAGTAACACTGGTCCACACGAATACAGTACTAAAAGATTCAACCTGTTCGTATCGATGTGGCGATTGGCGGGCGGCGAGATGGCGAGGCCCAGAGCACACATACAATCACAGCTATGGCTCTTGATGTATCGGCACTTTACTTCTTCATAGCGTCGCAATATTTTTCCATTTAGCGCCTATGTAATTTTGCCATGCTGTATAGTCGTCGGAAACGGCACATCCGAGGCTCAACGAAATCACGTTTTCCAGGAGAGCCTCCTCGATCCAGAACGTGTTTCTCAGACCGATGCCCAACTCCGACTACTACTGCTGCTGAGCCCGTTATGCCGTGCCGCGACCGTGTGCATTTTCCCGCGCTCGCCTGCCATCCACCTTTTACCGCTCCCTTACAGACAGTGTATTCACCAAAGGTTTTGCACTCCACATATCCGAATACATTGCCTACGTATGGACCAGGCGCACAGTTACAACTTTAACATCTTACAACAGTTTCAACATTTCTTACATTTCCATTTTGTTATAATATTGCTTGCAATTTGACATAAACATTAATATTCACATCGAAAATTGTTTACAGTTTCTTTAACATAATGACATGAAAAGAAAAAAGAAATGAAATCAGAACATCACTTACACTAATTTATCGAAAATCAGAAGAAAAAATTATTATATGTGCAATAGTATAACGTTGTTGTTGTTACACGATATGGTCACGAGCCTAGGAGAGGCGCTGCAGGCGATGTCTTACTGTTAGTAAAGGCACTCGCGTCGGTCGTCTGCGGCCATAGCCCATTATCGCCAAATTTCACCGCACAGTGCTAACGGATACGTTCGTCGTACGTCCTACAGTGATTCCTGCGGCGATTTCACGCAATGTTGCTTGTTTGTTAGCACTGGCAGCTCTACGCAAACGGCGCTGCTTTCATCGTTATGTGAAGGCAGTCGGCCACTGAGTTGTCTGTGGTGAGAAGTATTGCCTGGAATTTCATATTCTTGGCACACTCTTGACACTGGTTGGTTGGTTGGTTGGTTGGTTTGGGGAAGGAGACCAGACAGCGAGATCATCGGTCTCATCGGATTAGGGAAGGACGGGGAAGGAAGTCGGCCGTGCCCTTTGAAAGGAACCATCCCGGCATTTGCCTGGAGTGATTTAGGGAAATGACGGAAAACCTAAATCAGGATGGCCGGACGCGGGATTGAACCGTCGTCCTCCCGAATGCGAGTCCTGTGGCTAACCACTGCGCCACATCGCTCGGTGCTCTTGACACTGTGGAGTACTGAATTCACTAACAATTTCCGAAATAGAACATGCCGTGCCATTCCCGTCGTGCAGTCGTAATCAGGTCTGCAATCTTTTCACATGAATCGCCTGATTACAAATGACAGCTCCGCCAATGGATTGCTCTTTCATACACTGTGTGCGCGATACTACCGCCATCTGTCTACGTGCACATCACTGTCCCACGACTTTCCTCATCTCGGTGTACACGGATAACGGTTGAAGGGAGGTAGCACCCATCAGCCTTAAAGTGGCAGATACGTGACGGCCTCTGTGAAAATTGCAGGCTATGTGATCCACAGGTGATCGTGTAGTGTGCGTTAACGTCAATTCATACCATCACGCCTCACGTTGGGACCGTATGACGATAACGAAGGAATGTGGAACGTTCGTTCTCGTCGGAGCCTTCAAGCACGCGTAAGTCCGAGATAAGAGTTTCTCAGACCCGGAACTCGTCTTAAACGGCGACGTGATTACCGCTCGTGCGCTCAGTGCTAGTGCTGGACGCCCAATTGCCTCTGTCTCTGCTGCCGCGCCAAAGGAAGCCGCAACAACGGTCGTACGGTCGACAGTAGGGTGGTGCCCCAGACGTCGCCGCACTGTCCCTGTGGGGACTTCTCTTGCTTTTCAAAAGCCTGTTTCCTGATTCATGTTGCGTACTGTGGCTGTACGACTTCCACGGCCGAGAGCACAAGTTTCCCCTCATTCCGGGCGCTAGCCGCATGGAGCCGTATACAAACAGTTTACACTACGTTTACACGATACACATCTTACGAAAATCGAATTTCGGAAACCATTTATCGCTGTCTTGTTTTTATATGTTAAGATATGTGTGGTATCGACTTTCGATACCACACCTGTTAGGCATTGCAGTTATCGACCGCGGTCCGTACTACTATCGCAGGATCCGCGGCTTGCAACAAGTCTCTAGCGTTCGCTCGTCCACTCTTGCTCGGGACGTCAAGTAGGAAAGTAGTATAGCATTCAGCTGATAGGAAGAAATCTCTAACAAAGCGCTTAGTTAAAGTATGGCCTGTGTGATGCCTCTATAGCTCTCTGCTTTCAATTATATTCCTCCTGATTCTGAAGACTACTGTACCACCAGTTAAGTACAATATATTTTTTTTTCCAATGACTTCTAATCATTTTAGTCGTTGCAGACCCAGACCATGCAGCCAGCACCTTATCGACTTCACTGACAAACCTGCTTTACAGGCAAAGAAGAGTACTGAATGTTTCTGTTTAGCACTCGCCACCAGTCATTCAAAAAAATGGTTCAAATGTCTCTGAGCACTATGGGACTCAACTGCTGAGGTCATTAGTCCCCTATAACTTAGAACTAGTTAAACCTAACTAACCTAAGGACATCACAAACATCCATGCCCGAGGCAGGATTCGAACCTGCGACCGTAGTGGTCTTGCGGTTCCAAACTGCAGCGCCTTTAACCGCACGGCCACTTCGGCCGGCACCAGTCATTCACATTGGCGACGATTCGTTCGTCGTCATCATAACAATATGAAGCTCAGTTAAATACGGCGGCTGGAAAACAGCTGATCCAGTTTCTGAGTTTGTCAATACAATCGTTATTTCTCTGTGTTACAGGTAGACAGTTTCCTCCTCGGTCTAATATATCTGCTTCTCTTTCACTGCACAATAAACAGATATTATTCCAAGAAAATGGTTCAAATTGCTCTGAGCACTATGGGACTTAACTTCTGAGGTCATCAGTCCCTTAGAACTTAGAACTACTTAAACCTAACTAACCTAAGGACATCACACACATCCATGCCCGAGGCAGGATTCGAGCTTGCGACCGTAGCGATCGCGCGGTTCCATAATGTAGCGCCTAGAACCGCTCGGCCTCCACGGCCGGCGATATTAACCCAATATTCTTAAAACAGGACGTAACTTGACACCCTAAGTACGTTTCAAAACCGGTCGCGTTTACATGTAAGTGAATATCGATTGTGGAATTGGAAACCGGCATCTAAAAGCGGATTTCCAGAACCGATTTGGGAGTGTTTACAAGACCACCCGGAAACGGTGTTGAGAAATCTGTTTTTCGAAACCCGGTTTTGAGAGCCTGTAAGCTGGCTCATACGTCGCGACACTTACTGCTGTGAAAACTGTTACCGTCTGACAGCTGGTGCGACACTTGCGCCCAGAGAGGCGTGAAAGCAGCCCTAAAATTAAAGTTTGTTTTTAATTATTTTTCTAGTTAATTAGTGAATGCGTTACTACGTTTTTTCGTTCCAAGCTCAGGTAAATTATCAAGAGACATGAATGACCATGAAATGCTTGTAGAAACAGCCGTATCTGCCTGATTCAGTGATATAATGTAAATGTCGTATGACTAGGGCCTCCGCCGGCCGCGGTGGTCTAGTGGTTCTAGGCGCGCAGTCCGGAACCGCGGGACTGCTACGGTCGCAGGTTCGAATCCTGCCTCGGGCATGGATGTGTGTGATGTCCTTAGGTTAGTTAGGTTTAATTAGTTCTAAGTTCTAGGCGACTGATGACCTCAGAAGTTAAGTCGCATAGTGCTCAGAGACATTTGAACTAGGGCCTCCCCTTCACCGGGTGCAACTCTTTCGATTTGACGTCACTTCGGCCACTTGCACGTCGATGTGGATGAAATAATGATGATTAGGATAACAAAACATCCAGTCCTTGAGCGGAGCAAAATCTCCGACCCAGCCTGGAATCGAACCCGCGCCTTTACGATTGACATTTTGTCACGCTTACCGCTCAGCTACCGGGGGCGGACTGATATAACGCTCGAACTTAATAATGAAAAAATACCTTCGAATATGTGTATATCTGCAACTTACTCCGCTGAAAACAAGGGAATATTCACTGACGAGGCTAAACATTTTGGCCACTGCAAACCGCGAGGTTGAATGCCTGCTGGTGGTGATGCGGGCATGAGACACAGGAAGGAAAGAATATAAGCGGAACAAAGACGAATGGGTAGTCAGTGGAGCGAAGACACTGCCGCAAAGTTGGAAACCTAAGGTTCTAAGCGGTTTTGACGACGGGCGTATTGTTGTGATGCTGCGACTGGAAACGAGAATCTCTGAAACGGCGACGCTGGTCGCCTTCTCGCCTCGCAAACTGTCGTGAACACCTATGGAAGGTGCTTGAAGGATGGTGAAGTAATGAGTAGGCCGTATGGTATTGGAAGTCAACGTCTCATCAACGTAGTAGTCGGAAGATCGCCCGCTCTGTAATCCAGGATGGGCAGCGATATGTGACAGATCCGACAATTCAGTACAATGCTGGTGCGGACACAAGTGTTTCACAGCACATAGTACAAACGGTAGTGTTGAACATGGAGCTCCAGACCACACGACCCCTATGTGTTCCCTTGCTGACCCAACGACATAGCCAGTCACGATTGCAGTGGACTCAACACCACTGAGCTTCCACTGTGGATCAATAGACACGTTTCGCCTGTCGAACGAATCGCATTTCTTGTTGCACCAGGTCGATGGTTGTATCCTTGCACACTGCCATCCTGGCGAATGGCTGCTTGAAAATGTGCAACGTGCCACAAATGCAGGCCGATGAGGGCAGAATTATGCTGTTGGGTACAATGAATTCGGCGTCTACGGGACTTATGGCAGCACTCGAAGATACAATGAAGAGCAATGAAGTACGTGGACATTATTGCAGACCACCTGCAGCCCTTCATGGTAGAAGTCTTCTCTGATGGCGATGACATCTTCCAACAGGATAACTCTTTTCGACACAAGGTCGGAACTGTGCTGCGGTGTGATAGTGAACTCACACTGATGTCTTGGGCAACAAATAGCCGGCCGCTATGGCCGAGCGGTTCTAGTCGCTTCAGTCCGGAACCGCGCTGCTGCTAGGGTCGCAGGTTCGAATCCTGCCTCGGGCATGGATGTGTGTGATGTCCGTAGGTTAGTTAGGTTTAAGTAGTTCTAGATCTAGGGGACTGATGACCCCAGATGTTAAATCCCATAGTGCTTAGAGCCATTTAAACCATTTTTAGAGCAACAAATACCGTTGCCGACAAACCACCTTCTCGTAATTAGCAGGAAATAAGTGACCCGTAGGTAGACATCTGCTACCACATAATCCTGGAACCTATCAAGGACTTGTAGAATCTCTGTTGTGATGTGTTTGAAAAGTGGAACAACCCGCTATTAAACTGGTAGTCTCACCGATCTCAACAGTAAAACGTGTTGGTCGCTTGGTGCGCTGCAATCGCTGTGAGTAACAAGAGAGACTGACTATGAATGGCGTTGAGGAATATCCACATGACGATATCGATTCCATATCCGCTTGATAGTGGGCCCGCCCAGTGCAAGCTCGATGTCGTGAGACGATAAAGCCACTATCCTGCAGCTGTTAAATACCGAAACGTGCTGCTGGACGTTTCTCATTCTCTCACGAGAACACCATTTTCTCCCAGATATCTAACAAATATAACGAACGAATGTAACAGTATGAAATTTTCGTTACAGGACAATTATGTACTTTTCAATGTGCTGCTGGGTTTCTCAATGTGCGCTAGAGGTCGCTGAAGATGTCGCTGGACAAGCCGAACGCGATGCAAATGCCTTAACTATAAATACAAGTGGGACTTTCAATAAAATGCTCGAAGCAGTATGAGTGACTAAAAAACTCACAGTGAAGAAATGCGAGTTGATCAGATGTCATGTGCACATGCTATAATGTCAGTGTGGATCGCCACGTCGATGACATTTTTGAAGTTGTCACAAGTTCGCCAGTGTCGCCTCCAGCCCTCTGCCAAGTGGAACGAAGCATTGCTTTATACAGAGTATTTGGAAATTCCCGTTATAAAATGTGTGTGTGGTTTCCTAAGGGGCCAAACTGCTGAGGTCATCGGTCCCTAGACTTACACACTGCTTGAACGTACCTATGCTAAGGACAACACACACACTCACGCCCGAGGGAGGACTCGAACCTCCGGCGGGAGGGTTCAAAATGGTTCAAATGGCTCTGAGCACTATGGGACTCAACATCTTAGTCATAAGTCCCCTAGAACTTAGAACTACCTAAACCTAACTAACCTAAGAACATCACACACACCCATGCCCGAGGCAGGATTCGAACCTGCGACCGTAGCAGTCCCGCAGTTCCGGACT
Organism: Schistocerca piceifrons; assembly: GCF_021461385.2. Classification (NCBI taxonomy): domain Eukaryota; kingdom Metazoa; phylum Arthropoda; class Insecta; order Orthoptera; family Acrididae; genus Schistocerca; species Schistocerca piceifrons. The sequence continues at coordinate 116,389,353 of NC_060138.1, forward strand.
GCAGCGCTAGAACCGCACGGCCACCGCGGCCGGCCCGGCGGGAGGGGCCACCCTTTATAACCCCCTAGGAGTTGTAACGGGGAGTGAGTAATATTTTACTTATGCACTCATGCACATGTCCGGATTGGTCTATGTCACTTGAAGTATCTCTCTCACCATGTTCCAGCCTCATTCACTTGGCTGAGCTTTAGAGATGGTATGGAGTGTCGGAGGTGGTACGCATGTAGTTGTTGGCCATTCATTAATATACTATACGGTGCTGGGGGCAACATCCATTTCCCGCGCAACTGCTCGTATTCTCGTTGAAGGGTTCTCTCCAACATGATGCCGCATGCCCTCTTCCAGTTCGGGTGTGTGGCGTCCCCTCGGAACACAACAGCCACATCTGCTGACGGTGAGTGTCCACTTTCTCGAAGCTGTTGGGTAATTGTGGCGAAAAGGGTACGAGATGGAGTCGGACGTTGTGCGTGACGATGTTGATACAGTCTAGAAGCAGCTCTTCCATTACTGTGAGCATCGCCATACAGAAGGAAAATGCTAGTATATTGTGCAACCATGTTGCTCCAACACTCACAGAAGCTCGAATCAGGTGATAGAGGTAGGACAGACGTCAAATGACATCAGCCAGTCGGATGTAAGCAGCCTCCACCATGACTATCCTGTTGTAAATCTACCTAGCACATGTTTTCAAACGGCTGCAGCACGGAAACGGTTCTTTTCCGGACATGCATTCACGTTCACTCCCCTCTAAAACTCCTAGAAATATGTTATGAGAATTTCCGAACGCGCTGCATACTGCTGCAGATAAATGACTATAAATGACATTATCCATTTTTATGATAAAGAACATGTCCTGCAGTTTTGGCAGCATGTTCTTGGAACGTAGTTTAAAGAAACCTGTTATTCTCTTGGCATATATTTTATGCTGCCTGAGGAAATAGGCTACACGTCCGTACACAGTGCACATTTTGTACGTTTAGGTGGAGTGATTTTTTATTCTTTTTCAAATGGCTCTAAGCACTATGGGACTTAACAGTTGAGATTCAGTCCCCTAGACTTAGAACTTATCAAACCTAACGAACCTAAGGACATCAGACACATCCGCGCCCAAGGCAGGATTCGAACCTGCGATCGTAGCAGCAGTGCGGTTCCGGACTGAAGGTGATTTCTGAAACAAATGTTTTCCTCCATAGGGTTCTTAAAGTACTTTTTCATCCTTAAGTCCGTACTAGCAGTCACAAAGTACTAGTGACTGTTTCGACAAATGTGAATGGAAAAATGACAGAAAAAACGTCCTCAGATGTTATTTCGCCATCTATCCTCTGAACTTGCACCTGTGAGGACATTTATTTGGAGGGCAGAGTTTTCCTGTTTTAACAAGTTTCTTGTGCTGGCAATTTTCGCAGCTGCTGTGTATAAATTATATAAGTAGCCTGTTTATATGTTTGTATGTTGGCAGCGCTATAGACTGTATTAATATCTCTGAGAGCGCTCTGCACCCTCGGTAAGAGACTCTGTGGTTGGACGGACTAGCAGTTAGCCGTTGGCGAGCGGTCGCGGTCGGCTTGGACATGTGTCCTTCGTGGAGACTCAGTGTTGGTGGGACATGCACTGCAAAATGTGGATGGACGTAGTTGGTAATGTTTGGGTAGTGGAATTATTGATAACTACATAATTTTTGGAAGTGGATGTCACATGAATAAGGTAAAATCTTCTAAATACATCGAAACTTCCTGACAGATTAAAACTGTGTGCCGGACCGAGACTCGAACTCAGGACCTTTGCCTTTCGCGGGCAAGTGCTCTAGAGCACAAATGGTAGAACACTTGCCCGCGAAAGGCAAAAGTCCCGAGTTCGAGTCTCGGTCCGGCACACAGTTTTAATCTGCCAGGAAGTCTCATATCAGCGCACACTCCGCTGCAGCGTGAAAAGCTCATTCTTCTAAATACATTGTTTGCTCTTCAACAAATCTTTTTTTCTTTTTTTTTTTTTTTTTTTTTTTGGTACACGATCGCCAGGTGAAACTTCTTAGTGTTTACTTATTTTTATCACTTCAACACTAACAGGTTTGTACTTTTTCTTTGGGTCACTGTTTTCAACGTTTGTGTGTATACTGTCATTCGTTTCTGCAAGTGGTGCCAACTTTCACAGGTATGTATGTAGTTATTAATTTTTATTTTTATATAATTTTTATAATATTTTTTCACATACATTTATATTCTTGGGAGAAAAATGGGATTTGCGATCACCTGTTCGGATTAATGTCTGTTATATGATCAGTCAGTGTAAACAGCGAGTAGTTACTCATATTCTCTTGGTCATTTGGTAGCATCTTCCTTTCAGCCTTTGTTTTGTATATGTGGTAATTTTCTTGTAAGGCTAGCTGTCTTTCATTATTTATTCTATTTTCATGTCTTTTTCTCTTGTAGTAGATTGGTAATTATTTTCTCTTAACGTTCTGCAAAAGATCAGTGACTTGTCTCATATTAGCTTGCACTAATGTGTTCTTTGTACTGCATGTCGAATATTCTGCGTTTTTTTAAAGATTACTGCCTTGTGTACCTGTCTTATCACTGACGTTAGGCCAGGAGCCGCGTATGACATCCACAGCGGCCTGGTGTTTCTTCAGACGCTCATTTTTTTCCTTCGTATTTGTGACAGATACAGTGGCCTCAATGAAAGTTTTTCTTCCTTGCGCGACGCTTGAATCCAAGAGTTAAGTATTTCTTTCAGACTTCTCTTTAGTTCTGAAATTGTTTTCTTGATTTTCATTCTCCAGTGTACCGTGATACGATGATAGCTCAGATATTTTTATAAATCAGACGAAGTGATTGTTTAGCAGGGCAAGCTCTGCAATAGCAGACTTCTCAGTTTAGCTAAGCTAACATTGCCTTCTACAGTCGTCTAACCGTGTGTTGACATTTCTCTTCGAAGCTGTCTATAGTTGTTTCTACGGTTTACGCAGAAAAATCTTTTTACCAGCGCTTCAAAACATTATTTAGTGTTTTTTCTTCATATTCACAAAAAACCCAATTAATTCTCATCAAACAGTCTTCAAATAGAGCAAACATACGGAAAAAACTGCTTTCCAGTTCATTCCGAACATAGGGAGGAAACTATGTGTTGCTCGTATCGTTTGCTTTCGTGACTTTGGCTAAACATTGAACCTGTAATATTTTACTCAAACAGTGAGTGGTTGTCCATTGACCTGTTTGGTCATGATATTGCATGGAAAGCTAATGAGGATGTTTAGAAGTACAAGCGTTCACACGTAAATACTCCATTTTTAATCACATTTAAACGAACAGTAGCCGAATACAAGTTAGGGATGAGCGAACTGTTTACATTTAAGGGCAAGGCACTTCCATGAAATTATATTTCAAATAATCATTATAATTTTGTTCCACTGTCAGTTGTATTCTGCAATGGGCTCGTAAAGCGCTCCTTGAAGGACAGTCTTCAATGTATTGTTCGTGTACTGACGGTGTAAGAACAGATCGGTGCTGTTTTATAAATGTTTTAGAATAGGAAGTGAAATATTCACGTAACAAAGTCACATCACATTAACTATAACAAGAGAATAATAAAATCATGAGAACGTAGAGTTCAGAATTAATGAATTGAAGTAAAATTCTCCTGCTTCAGCTGGCCACTGTGGCCGAGCGGTTCTAGGCACTTCAGTCCGGAACTGCGCTGCTGCTGTGGTCACAGGTTCTAATTCTGTCTCGGGCATGGATGTGTGCGATGTCCTTAGTTTAGTTAGGTTTAAGTAGTTCTAAGTCTAGGGGACTGATGACCTCAGATGTTAAGTCCCATAGTGCTTAGAGCCATTTGAACCATTGGAATCTCCTGCTTCGTCTAATCTCACAGATAGTTAAATACACACAAGAGATGAACTTTCCACAGTAAAATTAAGTCTTTGACATTGAGTCATAAGGATTTCTCATGATAGATGTCGTAGAAAGATCCTAACCGACTGGGGACAGGGACGAGTGTCATCACCTTGCCAGTGGCAATCCGCCTCAGACCCCTAAGGTATTGCCGCTGTTAGTTAATGCAACCCTCTTGTACTCCTACATTGCAATGGATGCTCAAAACAATGGACGTTTCGGACCAGATTCCCCGCAAAAGGTCATTTCTCACTGCGAAACGTCAAGATGCACGTCCAGTGGGTCAAACAACACAGAAAACAGACAGTAGCTGACTGGATAGGTGTTGTGTGGTCGACTTGTCGCAATTTTTCCTAGATTCAAACGATGCAAGATGTCGGCACAATGAGGCATTTAATTCTCAGTATGCGAATTGCGTTGTAGCAGCACCACAGTTTAAGATAGGAAAGTTAGATTCGGTGCAATATTTCTGAGAGCACAAGTTACAGCCAGGTGTGGGCGTGTTGACAGCAAGTTATGCTGACCAGCTATTGTGAAGTAGAATGGAGGCCACAGGGCCATCGAACTGATGAAAGGAGTAAATGCAGTGGTTTGCATGGCAGAAGTTACAGGCAGAAGGGGCCCACTGGCGCAACCTAGATGTTATAAGTACATAATTCAGAACAGTGCATTAGCAAAACAGAGGCGCAAAGCCACGAATAAATAGGTGCGGGTAACTAACGAGATTCATTCAAGTGTGGTAGCTCTCCTGGATGGCCGCGCATGTCACACCACCAGCTACATTCAGCAGCAGATGGGGCACCAGCATTCTAGTCCACAGTGGGTCGCTGGTTCGACTCTCTGAGGCCAACATGGGGTCCATAGCTATCCAGCGGCGGGCCAGTCCACGGCTCGCTACCGCAGTCAGTCGTCCGGGCTCCAAACACACGCCAGAGGCATCACGAGGAGAGGGCCGCAGATTTGGACTCCCAATCGCGGGCGCTTGTCATCGCCGTGATCTCATCCACGCTGGTGAGAAGGATGCAGCTAGCTGCCTGTGGTTCCCACTGAGCGGCGCTGAGTCGGCAGAGATGCAGAGCGCTGAGTCGACTGCCGGCAAGCTGATGGCGCCGAAACTCCGCTGGCGTACAAGGCTCGACACAGCGCTGCATCGCACGGGCCGCTTGGGCGCTTCCTCAGCATTGCGGGGTCCGGTGACGCAGACCGAGGTGTGGCAGAGCGCTGTGGTTGGAAACAATAAATAATTTGGAAAGCTCAGACGAGATAAATATGGTGCCTTCTACTTCTTTCTACATTTGGTCATCCTGATACATTCGGTGTCAGAAGCCGCCACTACAGTGTATTTCTGGCTGGAGATCGTTCTGCAATGTTGTGAGCTTGTTTTTTGTGCCACTGCATGAGATTGCTCAAATGGCTCTGAGCACTATGCGACTTAACTTCTATCAGTCGCCTAGAACTTAGAACTAATTAAACCTAACTAACCTAAGGACATCACACACATCCACGCCCGAGGCAGGATTCGAACCTGCAATCGTAGCGGACGCTCGGCTCCAGACTGTAGCGCCTAGAGCCACACGGCCACTCCGGCAGGCGCTTGAGACTGCTGTTACCATGAATGTGAAACTGGGTGTCTTTCAACTTGGTTACCAAGTGTTGTCCTTCTTTGGCATCTTGAGGGTGTGCTACAGACACTCCTTTCCTTCAAGATGGTTACAGTAGTGGTAACAACACAACATGCGCAGTTCCCTGATGTAAGAAACACTTGTTCAACATGTAGCACCACGAAAAGGTGTTCCAGACTGTTTGAAACACCCCACAATTCGGTTGCTACGCGAGATATATGAGTGCTTTCCTCTCCAAACTGAGACCACTATGAAGGCAAGAGGTAATGTTACATGGTATTAGCGTGATATAATCTAGGGATGGGGCCCTGTCTCGTTTTTCTTATGGTATGCTCAATGAATGGAAAAGACTGGTAGAAGCTGAGCTTGGGGAAGATCAGTTTGGATTCTGTTGATATGTTGGAACACGACTTACCTTTGAAGGTAGGTTAAGGAAAGGCAAATCTACGTTTCTAGCATTTGTAGCCCTAGAGAAAACTTTCGACAGTGTTGACTGGAGTACTCTCTTTCAAATTCTGAAGATGGCAGGGGTCAAATACAGGGAGCGAGAGGCTACTTACAATTTGTACAGAAACCAGATGGCAGTTATAAGAGTCGAGGGGAATGAAAGAGAAGCAGCAGTTGAGAAGGGAGTGAGACAGGGTTGTAGCCTCTCCCCGATGTTATTCAATGTGTATATTGAGCAAGCAGTAAGGGAAAAAAACGAAAAATTGGGAGTAGGAATTAAAATCCATGAAGACGAAATAAAAACTTTGAGGTCTGCGGACGACATTGTAATTCTATTAGAGACAGCAAAGGACCCGGAAGAGCATTTGACTGGAATGGACAGTATTTTGAAAAGAGGATACAAGATGAACATCAAAAAAAGCAAAACGATGTTAATGGACTGTAGTAGAATTAAATCAGGTGATGCTGAGGGAATTAGATTAGAAAATGAGACACTTAGAGTAGTAAATGAGTTTTGCTATTTGGGGAGAAAAATAACTGATGATGGTCGAAGTAGAGAGGATATAAAACGTAGACTGGCAACGGCAAGGAAAGCGTTTCTGAAGCAGAGATACATGTTAACATCGAGTGTAGATTTGTTAGGAAATATTTTCTAAAAGTATTTGTGTGGAGTCTAGCCATGAGTGGAAGTGAAACATGCACGATAAACTGTTTAGACAGGAAGAGAATAGAAGCTTTTGAAATGTGATGCTACAGAAGAATGCTGAAGATTAGATGAGTAGATCATGAAACTTAGGAGGAGGTACTGAAAAGAACTTGGGAGAAGAGGAATTTATGGCACAACTTGACTAGAAGAAGGGATCGGTTGGGAGGACACGTTCTGAGGCATCAAGCGATCGCCAATTTAGTACTGGAGGGAAGCGCGGACAGTAAAAATCGTGTAGGGAAACCAAGAGATGAATACAGTAAGCAGATTGAGAGGAACGTAGGTTGCAGCACTTATTCGCAGATGAAGAGGCTTGCACAGGACAGATTAGCATAGAGAGCTGCATCAAACCAGTCTGTGAACTGAAGACCACAACAGCAACACATGCTCAAGGACATAAGATTAACGGAATATATCAGTTTACCTTAAAACATCAAAATACCCGTCGTTACAGTGTGTAAAATGGAAACCGATAGTTTATTTCCGGGAACTGCAGATCCTTTTCATCGTCTAAATAGATACTACAGATTTCCAGGAATCGGAAAAATTGTAGGCAACACACAAATGCAGTAGCTCAATAACTTCTTGCACTATAGAAATTGCTTCCACTAAATATGTTAATACTAGTAATTGTTCGGATGTGCTGATAGTGCTTCTACATGGCAAGGTCGCTGCTCTTAGTGCACATGAATTTTGTTCTTGTGTGTTTCTCTGATGTGACATGTCATAAAAAAGTACGCTCTGACGGGCGACTCGCAGAAAAAAGTGACCAAGATTATAAATGTGCACACAAAGGATGTGGATGGCAGATGCAATTAATAAAGAGCCAGAAGAAAGAGAAAAAATATTGCATGACGACGAAATTTACCGCTGCAGCCACAGGAAGGAAGCTGTAATTCAGGTGGTAAACATTTGCGGTTTTTTAAAACATATCTCAAAAGAGCTTACAGTTTTCTGGAGAACCGTTATTTTTCCGATGACGGCAAATTTAATATAACCTGGTCTGTGAGAGGAACGTATACGTATCACTAATTTGATAGTGATTCACAAAGAGAAGCTATAGCGCCAGCACAGCGGAAGCCTGGTAACGATTTTTGCATGCACCGTTGCTACAGGCGTAGGAAATTGGACGTTCATAATCGGGAATATATGGCTGCTATAAAGTGTGACGATGTGACAGGAGCATTATAGCAAGAAACGTTCGTGCGCTATTTTTCTAACATCAAGATCGTAAACACGACATTCATATTTCAGTTCATGAGACAGGCAAAACAATCTCAAGTAAACGAGTCAGCCGGAAAGCACAGCTCCAATAACAAACTAAGAACTAACAAACACAATGCCATGTATGTTATGTGATAGGAGCACTGCTCTTACTCAGAAATCATCTACCTTACGGAACGTTTCTAATTTTGCAATACTAGTAGTAATTACAAAATTTTCTCTGGATCCGAAAGTTTCTGGCGAGCAGTAAACTTCTAACTGCTCAGGGAAGAATGCATATCAGATATTGTTCCTCTCATTTGCACTTACAAGGAGCGGTTACCAAGGTTGTTTCCGTTTGAGAATGTCGGAAGAAATAAGAAGTAAATGTAGACCACTTTCACTTCTCATGAAGTTTTTCCGAAGCACAGAAGAAACGCTTACTACGACATCCGATGAAAATAAAAGTGCCCTATCCAAAACGTGCGTCAGTATGAATGTATACAAAACATCCTTTGATTTTATACGAGCCAGTAATCTTATGTTTATAAATGTTGACTGATTATGGGTGGTTATAGTAACACATTAGTCTTCCGGTGTATGTTCACAAACTCTGATGAATTTCCTTTTTCTGTGACTTACTGATTTCTTCCAATCCATATGTGGCATACAGCAAACCAGTGCTTAACAGTATTGGTTAAAACAGTCTTGGTTGCAATTTTATTTGTTTTTTTTTATTTTTGAACAACGCTTTTCGCTTTATTTAGGCATCTTCAGGTTGCTATTAATTTGGTATTTCTTAAACGTTCCTTTAGAAAGTGTAGCCAAGGGGCATCGTCGAATACATCAGGCCGACATCGCCTTCCTTAAAATCAATAAAAACTTTTCTAGATGGACGCGTTGACTCCAAGACCTGCATAACGCGTTCCCGTTCACAGGAAAGACAGTTTAACGAAGGCGATGTTGGCCTGATGTATTCGACGATGCCCTTTGGCTACACTGTCTAAAGAATCGTTTAAGAAATACTAAATTAAGATCAACATGAAGATGCCTACATAAGGCGAAACGCATAGTTGAAAAATAAAAACAAAAACCAAAATTGCAACCAAGACTGTTTTGAACCAATACTTACTGATTTTTACGTTTGTAGTTGTTACCATTCACTTTTCTCTGGATCCGAAAGTTTCTGGCGAGCAGTAAACTTCTAACTACCTAGGGTGCACACCTGTGGTGCTACAGAAGAATGCTGAAGATTAGATGGGTAGATCACATAACTAATGAGGAAGTATTGAATAGGATTGGGGAGAAGAGAAGTTTGTGGCACAACTTGACCAGAAGAAGGGATCGGTTGGTAGGACATGTTCTGAGGCATCAAGGGATCACCAGTTTAGTATTTGAGGGCAGCGTGGAGGGTAAAAATCATAGGGGGAGGCCAAGAGATGAATACACTAAGCAGATTCAGAAGGATGTAGATTGCAGTAGGTACTGGGAGATGAAGAAGCTTGCACAGGATAGAGTAGCATGGAGAGCTGCATCAAACCAGTCTCAGGACCGACGACCACAACGACAACAACAACCATTCACTTTCTCTTTACACGACATTTCGACAAGTTCCCAAGTTGTCTTCAAGTGGTGTCACGTTCATATTTCGTTGACAGCGAGCAACGAAGTCCGCACTCGACACCCCCGCCGAAGACAACTATAGCGTGCAAAGAGAAAATGAATGATAGCTCTAAACGTAATAACTTGTAAACAAACAATTTTACTGCAAAAGCCTTAAAGAATCACTCTTCTTTTGTGTTTTCTTCCGGGTACAGTTTATGTCATACCATAGTTATTTAGCTATGAGTTATTGCTTGTGTGGGAAGTATTACATAATTTTTCAGTTGTTCACATTTCTATGTTCATATTTTGATGTTAGTTTCAACGTAAGAAAAAAGTTGTTTACATCACTGCTTACATCAAGTTATTTGATGGACTAATAATAACTTGTGTGTGGTATTGTCATATTTATCTTTGGTGGAAGTTCTGGAAACTGGAACGCAATAATCTAGAAGATGATTTTTTTTTCCGTTAACTGACGCATCAAGCCTGCACGTAGGTCCGTTGACCTACTTCGCCTTTCATCGCGGTCCAACTCAGGAAAGAACTAGTTGGTTTTATCCCCTGTTGTATAACAGCTTAGCACTACTGAAAATCGAATTTTTAATAAGAGTGCAGTTTCTGCCGGAACAATCTACACCAAAGAAGAGAAGGTAAAGAACCTATTCATCTGTGGAGAACATGTGTTACACAACAGTAACTGCAATAATATTTTCTAATTTAGAATGAAGGTACATGTAGCACAGTTCTGTAGAACTTTTAAATGATATACCGTAGAGCGAGTCCTTGATTAAAAAAAAAAATGAATTATCCCAATAGCATGGAAATCGGTAGATGTTATGCAAATGTACAGACAAACAAATAATTACAATTTCAGGAAAACTGGATAACTTATTTAAGAGAAAGAGCTCCACAAATTGAGGAAGTCGCTGGTGCGTTGGTCCACCTCTGGTCATTACGCGAGTAGCTTTTCGGCTTGGCACTGATTGACAAAGTTGGTGTATGTCCTGAAGACTATAGTGCCAAAACCTGTGCAATTTACGCGTCAGATTGTCAAGGTACCTAGCTGGTTGAGGGGCCCTGCCCATAGTGCTCCAAACGTTCTCAACATGGGAGACATCCAGCGACCTTGCTGGCCAAGGCAGGGTGTGGCAAGAACGAAGAGAAGAAGTAGAAACACTCAGCGTCTGGGGGCGGGCATTATCTAGCTGAACACTATGGAACACTGAAAACAATTTTGCAAGATACGGTCCTCTTCAGAGCGAATAAACTACAAAAACGGTCGAAACGTTCTTGTCACAGTTGTTTTAGTGTTCCATGATGACACGGCATGACACCAAAGAGAATTTTTTTAAAATTTTCTTTACAGCGTTAATTAACAGTTCTGTTAACAGTTCCTGTATTTATATTAGGCGACTAGTTACAAACCGAGCAGGTTCATTTTCAAGCCTGGCCTACTGAGGTTGCACTGACAGTGACTGACCTTAATAAGAAACATGGAAGTGGCAACACATGCTTCATAAATCCAGAATGAGATTTTCACTCTGCAGCGGATTGTGCGCTGATATGAAACTTTCTGGCAGATTAAAACTGTATGCCGGACCGAGACTCGAACTCGGGACCTTTGCCTTCCGCGGGCACGTGCTCTACTAACTGAGCTACCCAAGAAAGACTCACACCGCGTCCTCACAGCTTTTACTTCTGCCGGTACCTCGTCTCCTACCTTCCAAACTTTACAAAGCTCTCCTGCGAACCTTGCAGAACTAGCACTCCTGAAAGAAAGGATATTGCGGAGACATGGCTTTGCCTAGGCAAAGGTCCCGAGTTCGAGTCTTGGTCCGACACACAGTTTTAATCTGCCAGGAAGTTTCATATCAGCGCACACTCCGCTGCAGAGTGAAAATCTCATTCTGGAAACATCACCCAGGCTCAGGTTCGAAGGAGAGCTTCTGTAAAGTTTGGAAGATGGGAGACGAGATACTGGCAGAAGTAAAAGCTGTGAGGACGGGGCGTGAGTCGTGCTTGGGTAGCTCAGTTGGTAGAGCTCAGCGGAAGGCAAAGGTACCGAGTTCGAGTCTCGGTCCGGCACACAGTTTTAATCTGCCAGGATGCTTCATAAATGTTTGCCAAATGATTGCCACAATCCACACATGCCTCTTACCAAGTCCAGCCTTGACTAATTTCATAAAGTTTCGTCTAGAGGAGGCCAAGCTACTGTCATAATATATAACGGCGTACGAACAGTGGAGCTGGCATATCAAGAGGGTATCGTCGTAAGCTGACTGCTGGAGACAGACGGCGATGTTCTGATAGTGGGTGCAAGTGTGGCTTAGATGCGTGAAGCAAGAGTGCTTACGATCACATTCCAGCATGATGTCACCGCGTGTTCTGTCCGCCCCGATACCTGAGTGGTCAGCGTGACGGATTGCCGTGCCACTGTCCCGGGTTAGAATCCCGGCTGGGTCAGGGATTTTCTCCGCTCAGGGACTGGGTGTTGTGCTGTCTTCATTATCATTTCATCCCCATCCGACGCGCAGGTCGCCCAATGTGGCGTCGACTGTATTAAGACCTGCACCAAGGAGGCCGGACCTGCCCCTCAAAGGGCCTCCAGGCCAATGACGCCAAACGCTTATTTCCATTTTACCGCATGTTCTCAAACTGAGAGCTTTAGAGAAGAACATATGGCGCACAAGTCGAGACTCGGATGGCTGTCAACACTTTCTCCAACATAATTTGTGCTGTGCGCATGGATCGGCTTGCAAAACGCCTTCCATTGGCAGGAAATCATCAGAATGATTGCAGAGTTTATATGAGTCGAAGTTATGGAAATTTAAATAAACGGAAGGATCAGAACTAATTTATAAAACATTCCTTTTATTGGTTGAGAAATGTGACGTGCTCACTGTTGAAAATACTCATAGATTACTGGGAACCTAACTTCCTGAGTTTCCAAATAACGTGCAAAAAATAGGTTATTGGTTAACGTTGATTTGGTGTCATATTTCATAAGTATGAGCAAAAGCCTGGTAGTTCATTCTCGTATGGATTAAGCTGACACAGAAATGCACAGTAATCAAGTACAATAAACAAGGAAAAGCTTAGATGTCACTCTACTTGACCTTTCAGTCCAGTCGTCGAAATGATACAACTACTGAAAAAGGCGTCAGCGTATTTTTATTTAGTAGCATAATACAGTTGAAACGGAGATTAAATGCAATATACAACACTATACGTTGTATAATGCATACATTTAAATTAAGACCCTTTATTTTACTCCATGTGTATTCATTTCTTTATTTGTTAGTGGTGAAGCAGGAATGCACACATCATGGCTATGACATGTTACCCTGTAAAACACCTGATAGGCATATTACATTTGATATTTGTGTACTTTTCGGTTTTATATTTGCAATATTTGTTGCATTTTAGTCTTTGCTTTCCTTCAGAGTTATGATGAGCACTGCTCAACTCTCAAAAACAGTAAACGTTATCACCCTGTTTAGTGAGATCAATAAAGTTTACATGAAAAACATAACAGTCACCACGTTATCAGTAAACTCTTCCGGGCTAAGTTGCCGTGGTCGATCTGTAGAACTTCTTCTCCCTGACGTTTCGTTCTCAACTACGGAGAACATCTTCCGAGGTGAGTCGACTCACCTCGGAAGATGTTCTCCGTAGTTGAGAACGAAACGTCAGGGAGAAGAAGTTCTACAGATCGACCACGGCAACTTAGCCCGGAAGAGTTTACTGATAAAGACGCCGGCCGTGAAAGCCTACATGGAATGAGTCACCACGTTGTTATACTGTTGCCATCCACTAAAATCCCGTTTAACAGGGCGACTTGAATTTCTATTTCGAGAGAATTGTTTTTTTAACATCCTGACGACTTGTATTTCGAGAGGATTGTTTTTCTTAACAGTTTTTGGTGTTCCTCCTCACAATATACTTCATATTTTGTGATAGTGACAGTAAAAGCAGAGGAGAGAGCGGACGCGTGGAAAGAGTACACTGAAGGCCTCAGTGATAGAGAAGACTTGTCCGATGAAGCGATACAAGAAGAAATTGCAGTCAGTGTGGAAGATATTGCGGATCCTTTATTAGAGTCAGAATTTAAAAGAGCTCGGGAAGGCTTGAAATCATGTGCGGCAGAAGCGATGTATGACATTCCAACGGAATATCTAAAATCGTTAGGGGAATTGGCAACCAAATGACTGTTCAGGTTGGTGTGTAGAATATGAGTCTGACAACGTACCTCTGCTACCTTGGAAGCAAAATAACTCATGAGAAGGGAAGCAAGAATGTCATAAAAGCAATATCAGAGACGTTTCTGATCAAGAGAAGCGTACTAGAACCAAACGTAGGTCTTAATTCGAAGAAGAAATTTCTGAGAATTTGGAGCACAGCATTATATGATAGTGAATCGATGTAGGAAAACCGGAACAGGAAAGAATCGAGGCTTTGAAATGATGTGCTTGCGAAGAATCTAGAAAATCATGTGGACTGACAAGAAAAGAAATGAGGTTTTCCACACAATCGGCAAATAAAGAACCGTGTGGAAAACAGTGTCAAGAAGAAGGGACAGGATGATAGGTGTTAAGACCTCAGGGAATACCCCCATGGGATTAGAGAGTGACGTACAGGGTAAACTTCAGGGCTGAGTTGCACAGACCATTGCAGTACATACGATAGAAAATAAACGTAATCCACTGAGTAACTGAACCATTTCATCGACATCGACATGTAGAAGGTATGTGAACAATATTTTGTCCCAAGGTTATGGAACACCCCGAAATATATTACCTATTGACATCAAACCAACATGGATTTGGAAAGTATCATTCGTGTGAGAAACAGCTGGCATTTTATTCACATGACGTACTGGGTACAGTGGCTCTCAAACTGATTCCATATTTATAGTTCCAGAAAGGCTTTTGATATCATTCCTCCCAAGCGACTTCCAACCACCTTGCTTCCCAATGGACTACCGTCTCAGTTGTGCTACTGGATTCATGATTTCCTATCTGAAACGTTACAATTTGCGGTAACTGACGGAACAACGCCTAGTGAAATGGAAGTGATGACTGTGATTCCGCAAGTAAAGTGATTTAGTTCTTCTGGCATTTGTCTAAAGTATATAAAGTATTTAGCAGACAATCAGAACATTTCTCTTCGATTTGTGACAGGTAATGCTGCCGTAGCAAAGAGCGTTGAAAAATGGCGTTGAAAATATATCATCACAGTGCAAAACGTGACAATTGACCCTAAACAGTTAAACGTGTGGAGTTCTCCACATTAACACCAAAACCATTTCTTTAAAGTTGGCATGTATGATAAATCAGTCACATTTAAAGATTGTCGAATCAGATCAATATCTAGGAGCTACGATCACGAACAACTTAAAGTGGAACCGTCACATGGAAAATGAGAGGTCAGAGGGGTGTTCTGAACACAATTTCGACACAAAGCAGCTCAATAGGCTGTGGAGTGGAAGGGGCAGGCTAGCAATAGAACAGTGCATCACCATTGACTAGACACTCATTTATTGAACACATAAGTCAGGTATTACCCAAAAGGGACAATCAGTACAAATTACAAAATAATATTCCTTTCCTTTAAGTCACTCAAACATTTAAAACAGGCAAATAGCAATCATTTACCTGAAAGTCTTTTAAGAAAGCAAGACTAGACAATTTGAATGATGAGTTAAAATCATATTTAAATAGGCTCTGACGGAGCACATATTTCAAAACGAAATACTTCCCTTAAGGAACCAGCGATCAAAATTAATTACATAATCCTCAACAACCATATTATATCCAAGACATTTAAGATTAAACAGTAATATATAACATCAGAGAACTGCAGTCCCAAGTTTTAAGCAGCACGTTTCAGATGGACTGCACTGCAACAGTACAATACAAGTCCCTCAGAGAATCTCCCTACACAAGAATTTATTGCCGCAATCGACAAAATATCAACATCATTCCATGTACAGACCTGAAACAAACTAAAAGCTCTTAAGTTTGGTACAGTTAATTCCCTTTCAACATAACATACATCACAAGTCTAGCCCTAGGACGGCACCGACACCCCACAATTTAGCACGCGAAAAACTACTCATCATGTATCCTT
Organism: Schistocerca piceifrons; assembly: GCF_021461385.2. Lineage (NCBI taxonomy): Eukaryota > Metazoa > Arthropoda > Insecta > Orthoptera > Acrididae > Schistocerca > Schistocerca piceifrons. Next base: position 116,404,955 of record NC_060138.1, read on the forward strand.
ACAAAATCCAAGAACAGAGCCGGCTCCCCAATAGCGGAACATTTAACCACGCGCAGCGTGCGGGTTTGCGGGATGCTGATCTCGCCCTTAACCTCAACACCAGTTCAAATACTAGTCAGCCTACGTACTTGAACCACCATACACATTCCTTCCGTTACTGCATAGAAAGCCAATGTGATAGGCAAAAAAACCAACATATGATAAAAGCTTAAGCAATTTCCTTACTAGACAACCCTTATGAATAGTAGCCGTAATTATTTTTTTTAACGAGAGCACACCCACAATCAAAAGACAAACAACACCAATCGTAAGGACAGTAGCACGTAAGCAAGTAGCAATGGTAACTTCTGCTTGGATTGGCTACAAATCAGCGCGTGATTTAACACACCAGAGAACAGTCTTTACAACATTACCATCAACACAATAGCAAATTACTCACACGTGTACTCCCCCACGATTTCGATTCGAAAAGCCATAGACAAAACGAGGAGAACGTATCACTTAGACCAACATAATGGTGCTCCCTCAGTTACCCCAAATAACTGACTTCGTTAGTTGCACAGCAAAGAACCAGACCTAACGAAACCACCACAGTTTTCGCCTCTAAATTGTCGCAGTACAAGTGAGACTCAATCACAAATGTAATCTTACATCACCAGTTCCCGTATAGTCAATACAAGCGCCTGATTTTCGCCCGTTTATAACGGCAGGCAGCAACATCGTACGGAAAAGAGCGTAGACTCAAGCTCTTACCAATTCTCTTCTCCGAAAACAGGCACCGCAACTCTCGGGAACCACTGGGACATCCAATGCAAAAATCGTTACTCCTTCACACAAATGTCAGGACGCCCGCTTCCCGCTACTTGGTACGGCGCCTTCCGTTCAGAGCCAACTTGTATATCTCCATGCGATAGGTCCGGTCCCACAGTCGCTGCGTCAACCCGACAACCTTCTTCCACCACGTCCCGGAGCACCCCCCCACAGGACCACGCCACGTTACTCCTCGCGTAGGCCCCAGAGGGCGCTGCTTACCGCCCTGACCGTAGCAGGAAAGGTGAAGCACCAGAGTGGCACTATCGGTATGAGCCGCCACGGCTCAGAAAATATTGTGGTGAAGAAAACCCAATGACCGCGTTTTATTGGTAGAAAACGTAGAATGCAACAAATCAATTACAGCAACCGCCTATGACACATTTGCTCGTCTTATTGCTGAGTATTCCTACGCGATAAGGGACACCTACGAGGTAGGACTGACGGAAGACATCGACAAATTTCAAACAAGGGCAGCTCGTTTTGTATTACCACGAAATAAGGGAGATTGTATCACGGATACGGTAAACGACGTAGAAGGCAAATCATTGAAACGCAGGCGTTTTACATTGCGGTGAGGAGTATCCACTAAAGTCCAATTGCCAAGCTCCTCCGCTGAATTCCACGATATATTGTTTACTCTGACGTACATAGGAGACATGATCGTTGTAGGAGAGACATCAGCGCTTCACGGTAAGGTTCAGTTTTTCATTATTCCGAAGCGCTTTTTTTGAGAGTCGAACGGTAGAGAAATATTGTGGCAGTAGTTCAAAGAACTCCTTGCCAAGCAATTAATTGTTAATTGTAGTGTATTGATGTAGATGTGGAGGCCAATGTCAAGCGAGGGGTAGCAGGAAGGAGGGAGGGATCTAGGAATGGATAGGGGTGCAAAGTGCAAAATAAAAGATGAGGAGCTTGCAAAGTATTTCATATCAAGACGTATGCCTCAGTTCACTTTATCGTAGGACGGAGAGAAGAGGAAGGAATGTTTTCAGAACGAAGAATGCGTTGCAGGTATCGCGATATAAAAGTATACGGTTTTATAGGTATTCAGAGTAGCTACAGAGGAAAGTAAAAAAAGAGCAGAAATTAAACGATAACGTATAGTTTCAGTGGGAACCGCTAGATTTGTTTATAACATTTAGGGAGAATGGATTAAAAGAGCAATGGAGGTAATAATGTAAAAGAGTCAAGACAGACATACAGAGAGAGAGAGAGAAATGAGGAGAAATTAACAATGAATAAATGTAAGACGAAATCGTTCGCATGATTTTTGGTGACGGGCGGTGTGTTAATGGGTGGAGGGGAAGAGAGAGATGTATTTGAAATAACACAGAATACTTTTAAAGCATACATCCAAACTGATTACTTTGTAAGTATCTAGACAGAGCATAAATGAAATGAAAATAACAGATTTAACAAACTGTATTTTCAAAAGAAACTCGCTTCAATTAAAAAGCCAACTCACAGCAAATCTAACTCCAATTTTATTTTATCTATTGCCAAGTGATCATCCATTGATTCTCAGTGAGGAAAAGTGAAGAAAATGACCACCCTTTAAGGACTAATATTTTATTCAGATTCCCAAATTATTTTGTACTTCAATCATGTGTCTTAGCATAGAATCCACAATTCGTCGGATGTAACAACCTGAAAAAGCAACTTCCTCCTAGGCTTCAAGACCGCAGTCCCAACGAGTGTCAGCTGTAATTGGTTTCACGGCCAGTTCACTGTTAATGTTCTAGCGACCTCAGCTCACATGTTTTCCATAGGGTCCATATCGGCAGCCCGTAGTGGCCAATCCGAGACGTTCACTCCGATGATGAACAGCTGCTGCTGAACGAATGCTGACTTGTGAACGGGAGAATGCTCTTGCAGTGTGAAGCCACCTTCTCCGTAAAGCATACGCACTGACGGAGGTATCACATTTTCCAATACTGCTCGCTGTCGAGAGTTCCCTCCATCCTGTGAAGAATTCCGCTCCTCTCGCAGAAATCCATCCCCAGCAGGAAGCAGATAGCCGCCCACTTCTTCTCGCCGTGGTTACAAATGGCGTGTCCCTTGCGGCCTGAAAACGACTCTTGGACTGTCGTTACTGGTGGAAAACACCTTCTCGTCAGTGAAACTGACGTTTTACCACGATGCACTGAGATGGATCTCCACAAATGCCTTCCAGTATAACATTGTCGTCGCTGAGCTCTTGTTTCACGGCGGATCGTCGTGTGTGCTGTCCTGTGTCCCTCAGCCTCCGGCGAATAGTGTCACTGGAACCGGGGAAGTCGATCTCCCTCCGAAACTGCTTCGCGTTCGCTCTTAGACACTAGCTCCCTGTCCTCCTGCTGTGAGCTCACTCTCTTCCTGCTTCTGTTGATAGTGTCTCTTTCAAGGTGTATTGTGTGTATTGTAATATCGGGGACCTAGAAACGACGGAGAGGCTTCGTCCCACCGTAGCCCTCAGTGGTTCACAACCCCACAACATGCCACAGCAGTCTACCTACCCCACCGCCGCCCCACGCCGAACCCAGGGTCATTGTGCGGTTCGGCCCCCAGTGGAACCCCCCGGGAACGTCTCATACCAGACGAGCGTAACCCCAAATGTTTGCGTGATAGAGTAATTATGGTGTACGTGTACGTGGAGACAGTGTTTGCGCAGCAATCGCCGATATAGTGTAACTGAGGCGGAATAAGAGGAAGCAGCCCGCATTCGCCGAGGTAGATGGAAAACCGCCTTAAACACTATCCACAGGCTGGCCGGCACACGGGACATCGAGACTAATCCGCCGGGCGGATTCGTGCCAGAGACCGGCACGCCTTCCCTCTTGGGAAGCAGCCCGTTAGACTGCGCGGCTAGCCATTCGGGCTTCTTTCAAGGTAGTTCCCCCATTATCTCGTCGCAGTGGCCGTCTGTTGCAATGGCTCACTGGCAGAGATCAACTCGACATAGAGTCATCACTCTTAATGAAGAAGGTGCATGTCCATCAGAGCAGCTGGCAGAAGGTCTGACGTGCCATTGGGTTATCTGCGCACGACTCACGACCAGACCCAAGCTTTCATATCTCGTCAACCATGTGTCTATAACCTTCATGCGTACATCCATTACGTATATTCCCCTACAGGGAAACTTTTTAATTGAAAATCGCTTCCGCGGTGTCGGCAGATAAATACGATATTGCAGTGCCTGTTTTACTCAAGCATGTATGTCCGAACGAACATTGTATCATACTGCTGAACAACAGAGGCACCGTAATATCGTGTTCACAGTAACTCCCTCATTGCGCCACATTCCTATTCATAACGACTCCTACTCCTCTTTTACAGTTTTCTGCTGCTGATGATATCACTCTATAAATCTGTGAGTAAGCTTATGTCCCTGTCCGAGCTACATCAGTGTACACAGCAAGTCACTATACAGGGCGTGATAAAGGGCTTTTCTTACTCATACCAGACATACTAGCTTCAGCTGCATCTACGCAGATACTTGAGGGGGAAACGTACGACGATTTTCTCTCTACCACAGCAACCGGTATTAGGTAGAATGTGCAACAATTATGCTTCATTAATCGGATATAGCATGGAACGATTCTGAGAATAAAGTTACGAAAGTAGGGCGCATAAGAGCTCATACAGAGCGCCACATTTCCCTCTTTCAGAGCGTAAATGCAGTTAAAAATACACTGGACTTGCATTATTACGAAAAGCAGTGTAAAGTAGCTCGCAGGGTATGTCGAACAGAGACACTTCTTACTCACAGAATCATATGGATCTGTTTTGTCCGTCTTTTAAAATATGCACAAACAGAATAGAAAAAAATTGGGTAGAAAGAGTGAAGTGATGGTGAACTGAGAGGAGAAACAAAGGTAGTTAGTGGATGTGACTGGAAGTAAACAACGAAATTAGATACTGCAGAATCCTGACGGAAATTTTAAGAGGCTGTGTAGTGAGGGAAGAAAAAGTAAGAGCGGAAGGTGATGCAGGTCACAGATGATCTGCTTAACGGATAAAAAGATAACAACCCGCAGGAGGTAGCGATCGATCGAAAAAGTGGACAAAACAAGGTGCTGCTAACCGAGCTGAAAACCGATGACGACGATGATAATGGATTATGTGGTGTCACCGCCAGACACCACACTTGCTAGGTGGTAGCCTTTAAATCGGCCGCGGTCCGTTAGTATACGTCGGACCCGCGTGTCGCCACTATCAGTGATTGCAGACCGAGCGCCACCACACGGCAGGTCTAGAGAGACTTCCTAGCACTCGCTCCAGTTGTACAGCCGACTTTGCTAGCGATGGTTCACTGACAAATTACGCTCTTATTTGCCGAGACGATAATTAGCATAGCCTTCAGCTACATCATTTGCTACTACCTAGCAAGGCGCCATTATCATTTGCTAATTATCTTGTGATGCATGTACCGTCAGACCGATGTTCACCAATTATGGATTAAAGTTAAGTATTCCAGCAGCTACGTACTTTATTTGCTAGACTCAAATCCTTTAACTGTTCCAGACCTCACGCCAGCCTGCGTGAGCTTAAACGCGTGCCTTTCGGCTTCACCTCCTAGTGGCTTGGCTGTCTTGCCAAGTCACAACAGATTATTAGACTTGTTGCAACCCTGCAGAACTATTTACTTTCTCGTTTACGACTATTCTGCGTCACTTGATCGTCTATATCTTTTTGTGCACCTATAATTTGTGCGTAGCTAATCTGTGGGGAAATGGATTTATGTTTGTTTCAGTCGCAAAAATTCATATGCCACTGATCAGTTCATCTCCTTTACCAATTCCGTCTCAGCAACAACTCCAACACATGGGCTGTTGTATCAGGAAGTTCGTCTTTACTACAGCATTACTCTGCCGTTACTGAGACGTCATGTTGGACGAGCAAAACGAGTTACTTTCGTCTAGCTGTGGTAAAAAAACGCCTAACATCACGTAACTTGCCTATTAGAACAGTCAACTTTCATTTTCTCATGCTTCACGCGCCTATGAACTCACGAGCAGTTTCTGCTACTATAATTTGTGCCCAGTAGTCGATATCTGTGGTGTAACTACTCCTGCCTCAGCTACGGTGGTTTGTCTTATTGATACTGTTTGGGACGACCTATGTCTTGGCTAGTAAGACTTAAACACGGCCCGTGACGGACACACGGTCCATGTTTTTGAATAAGTAACGAAGCTACTAGAGGGTTCTGTTCTGTCTTCGACTGTGCTGTAGCATAGTTGTAACGAAGAAGTGTGTAACCTCTGATATACGTTCAGGGACAGAGTGGTTGGCGACACTGATTTTTCTATGTGGAAACCTACAAAAATAAAGGCAAAATATTCTGTTTTAAAAAGTAGATAAAAATTCTTTAGACGCCTTCGTAAGACGCAGCCTCTATTCGTTAGGTGCTAACTATGAGAGTGTAGACCATATGTGGCTTAAATTCAAAGAAACTGTATCTAAAACAATTGAAAGACATGAAATACGTTAGTAACAAACGGAACTGGCTGCCCCTTGGTACACAAAAACAGGTCAGGACCCTGTTGCAGTAGCAACGAAAAAGACATACCAAGTGCAAAACAACACAAAATCCCCAAGACTGGCGATATGTTACGGAAGCTTGAAACTTACCTCGGACTTCTGTGCGAAATGCTTTTAATAACTTCCACAACGAAACGCTGCCTCTAAATCTGGCATAAAATGCAAAGAGATTCTGTTCGTATGTTAAGTATCCCGGCGGCAAGACAACCAATACCTCCACAGCGCGATAGTTACCGATGAAAGTGCCTCTTAAACCCAGTTACAAAATAAGGTTTTCCAAAGTTCCTTCACGAAAGATGACAAAGTAAGTATTCCAGAATTCAAATCAAGAACTCCTGCCAACATACATAACACGGAAGTAGACATCCTCGGTTTAGCAAAGCAACTTAATTAATAAAGGCAAGACCTCTGGTGCAAACTGTATATCAGTTGGATTCCTTTCAAAGTATGCTGATACAACATATACGTACTTAACAATTACACACAATCGCTGCTCGACTGAAGATCCGTTCCTAAACACTGGAAATTGCACAGATAATACCAGTACAACATCGCGATGAATAAGCGATACATATCACTGACGTTCATTTGCAGTAGCATTTTGGAATATATGCCGTGTTCAGACGTTGTGAATTACCTCGAGTAAAACGGTTGACACACACTCACCCGCATTCAGATAATATCGTCTTGTGAAACGTAAATAACTCTTTACTCTCACAAAGTAATGAGTGCTATCGACCGGGGATCTAAAATTGATTCCATATTCCTAGTTTTCCATAAGGCTTTTGATGCCGTTTCTCAGAAGCGGCTTATAATCAAACTGCGTGCCTATGAGGTATCGTTTTAGTTGTGGTACTGAATTCGTGATTTCCTGCCGAAAAGATCACAGTTAGTAGTAATTGGAGGAAAGTCATTGAATAAAACAGAAGTGTTATTTGGCGTTTCCAAAGGAAGTGTTATAAGCCCCATGCTGCTCCTACTCGTGATTATCAAAAGGGACCTGTTGAGTTTCGGTCACACGATAAATCACATAAATCTAAAGGCTGTCCATTTAACTACATACCTAAGAATTGTAATAACGCACAGCTTAAATTGGAGCGATCACATAAGTAAAGTTGAGGGGAACTCAAAGTAAAGACTGCTTTTTGTTGAGAGAAAACTTAGAAGGTGCGACAGATCTACACTAGGCTTGTCCGCCATCTGATGGAGTATTGCTGCACAGTATGGGATCCTTATCAGACTGGACTGTCGGAGGACATACAAAAACTTCAAAGAAGTGAAGGTCGTTTTGTATTATTGCGAAAGGGTACGACAAGCGAGTTGCGGTGGCAGCCATTAAGACAATGGCGTTCTTCGTTGCAGCCAGATCTTTTCACGAAATTTCAATCTTCAACGTTCTCCTCCAGCTGCGAAAATAGTCTGCTGACACCCTTCTACTTAGAGGGAAACGGTCATTGTAAAACAATAAGATAGATTAGAGCTTACACGGAAAGATTTAAGTGTTCGTTTTTCCCGCGTGCTGTTAGAAAATGGAACGGTAGAGAAATAGTGTGAGAAGTACTTAAATGTGAATTGCAGAGTAGTCATGCAGCTGTAGATATAGAATGAGAATTGCAACCTACATTTCTCTGTTCCACGAGCCCCATAAGTTAAGGTACTGTAATTTTTGCTGTAAATACGGAACTTGGCGTGTCATATCGACGCAAGGCATTCATGTCTGCATTGCGCTTTTCTCAGAAGTATAGTGAAACATACAGTTTCGATTAGTGTGCGTGGAATGTGTTACTCTCTGCGATGTACTTAATTGGTAATTGTGCTGTATAAAATCCATTCTTCAATCACTTAACCCTCCGTTAATATGCTGGGGTTTCACACAAGCCAGTGGATGTATTTCTCAACGACGTCATGAGTTGGCGCATAATTCGTGCTTCAGCACTTGCGTAGCTTACTTTCACGATCTGTACAAGTCTTTATTGTAGTTAACATCGTTTTAGATTAGTTTGCAAGGAAGACAGACGCGTTTATCGTCGTTGGGGCTTAATAGCACTCAGCGCAGGAGTAGCGTCTTTGTTTCCACAAAGAAGATAAGTTGGAATTGTAATATAAATTGTGTCATATGTAGTGAATGAGATGGTATTTATACCCAAAAAAGTTGTGATGTAGGAAATTTGTCAGTTTCCAGTGTTTCTACGGAATCCAAACTGATCTTCACCGAGGTTGGCTTCTACTAGTTTTTCCATGCGTCTGTAAAGAATTCGTGTTAGTATTTTGCAGCTGTGACTTATTAAACTGATAGTTCGGTAATTTTCACATCTGTCAACACCTGCTTTCTTTGGGATTGGAATTATTATATTCTTCTTGAAGTCTGAGGGTATTTCGTCTGTTTCATACATCTTGCTCACCAGATGGTAGAGTTTTGTCAGGACTGGCTCTCCCAAGGCCGTCAGTAGTTCCAATGGAATGTTGTCTACTCCGGGGGCCTTGTTTCGACTCAGGTCTTTCAGTGCTCTGTCAAACTCTTCAAGCAGTATCGTATCTCCCATTTCATCTTCATCTACATCCTCTTTCATTTCCATAATATTGTCCTCAAGCACATCGCCCTTGTATAGACCCTCTATATACTCCTTCCATCTTTCTGCTTTCCCTTCTCTGCTTAGAACTGGGTTTCCATCTGAGCTCTTGATATTCATACAAGTCGTTCTCTTATCTCCAAAGGTCTCTTTAATTTTCCTGTAGGCAGTATCTATCTTACCCCTAGTGAGATAAGCCTCTACATCCTTACATTTATCCTCTAGCCATCCCTGCTTAGCCATTTTGCACTTCCTGTCGATCTCATTTTTGAGACGTTTGTATTCCTTTTTGCCTGCTTCATTTACTGCATTTCTATATTTTCTCCTTTCATCAATTAAATTCAATATTTCTTCTGTTACCCAAGGATTTCTACTAGCCCTCGTCTTTTTGCCTACTTGATCCTCTGCTGCCTTCACTACTTCATCCCTCAAAGCTACCCATTCTTCTTCTACTGTATTTCTTTCCCCCATTCCTGTCAATTCTTCCCTTATGCTCTCCCTGAAACTCTGTACAACCTCTGGTTTAGTCAGTTTATCCAGGTCCCATCTCCTTAAATTGCCACCTTTTTGCAGTTTCTTCAGTTTTAATCTACAGGTCATAACCAATAGATTGTGGTCAGAGTCCACATCTGCCCCTGGAAATGTCTTACAATTTAAAACCTGGTTCCTAAATCTCTGTCTTACCATTATATAATCTATCTGATACCTTCTAGAATCTCCAGGGTTCTTCCATGTATACAACCTTCTTTCATGATTCTTAAACCAAGTGTTAGCTATGATTATGTTGTGCTCTGTGCAAAATTCTACCAGGCGGCTTCCTCTTTCATTTCTTAGCCCCAATCCATATTCACCAACTATGTTTCCTTCTCTCCCTTTTCCTACACTCGAATTCCAGTCACCCATGACTATTAAATTTTCGTCTCTCTTCACTATCTGAATAATTTCTTTTATTTCATCATACATTTCTTCAATTTCTTCGTCATCTGCACAGCTAGTTAGCATATAAACTTGTACTACTGTAGTAGGTGTGGGCGTCGTATCTATCTTGGCCACAATAATGCGTTCACTATGCTGTTTGTAGTAGCTTACTCGCATTCCTATTTTCCTATTCATTATTAAACCTACTCCTGCATTACCCCTATTTGATTTTGTGTTTATAACCCTGTAGTCACCTGACCAGAAGTCTTGTTCCTCCTGCCACCGAACTTCACTAATTCCCACTATATCTAACTTCAACCCATCCATTTCCCTTTTTAAATTTTCTACCCTACCTGCCCGATTAAAGGATCTGACATTCCACGCTCCGATCCATAGAACGCCAGTTTTCTTTCTCCTGATAACGACATCCTCTTGAGTAGTCCCCGCCCGGAGATCCGAATGGGGGACTATTTTACCTCCGGAATATTTTACCCAAGAGGACGCCATCATCATTTAATCATACAGTAAAGCTGCATGCCCTCGGGAAAAATTACGGCTGTAGTTTCCCCTTGCTTTCAGCCGTAATGAGTAGGTTATAATAGCATTTTAAATTTTTAAAATCGACCAGTAATTATGACTGGTTTGATAGTTTTTATTTTGAGAGTTTATTACACATTAATGACTCTTACCTTCATAACAGAATCGTCTACCACAGAGTTGAAAAAGCAGTTTTACTTTTCTTCACCAGATTAAGTAAAGACTTAATTAAAAACTTTCAAATAGCCACTTCCAACAGTAGTTACGAAAATGATCTGCCATTGTTTGGTAACCATTTATCACGTCAAATGCAAAGTCTTTCTAGGAAAGAAACCTCAAATATTTTATGCACTCTTCCTTTATAGTAGAGCAGTCTGCTTCTTCACAGTTTTAAATATTAAGACTTGATTGTCACTTTCCTGAAAATTTAGATTTAACTTAGTAATTAATAGTTTCTGACGTAAATGAAAAGGGAAAGCAATAATAAAGGAGTAACTACAATTGAATGAGATGGTATTTATACCCAAAAAAGTTGTGATGTTGGAAATTTGTCAGCTGTAAGGAATTTTCATTCAAATCCTCAACTGAAGCTGAAAATGAAATTAGCCGTGCTGCGACTCGCGTTGTTGCCATTACTAGATTGGCATCGTTTAGCTGGTATAGTTACAGTTGTCGTCTTCTTCTTGTGTTCATTGGCGCCACTCCATTTGCAAGCGTTGTCTGTCCGCTCGTGGCAGCAGTGGCGGTTATCGATATCTAGTCACCGCGTTACGATCTTTGGGGCGATGTTATGGTGTTTCCGTGTCGTGTGAGTCGGCAGTTCGGTTGGGGAAGGTCGAGCAGCCAGGTCCACGCAGTGCGAAAACACGCCGGGACTGCTGGCGGCATGCATGCACTGCCGGATGGAAGGGCTATAGTCGCGAGGGGTACAACCTCGTTGTCAACTGGACCCAGGAAGTTTAAGTTGAATAGCGCTTAATTCAAGTAGTGAAACCACCGCCATTGTGAGATCTCGCCATTTGCTTGCGTGTTGCTGCTACCAGTGTCACCGAGATGAAGAGCAGTCAGTGGAGCTTTTAGGGAAGCCGAACCTAATCAGCCTTCCTCCACTTCTTATTATTAATTGTTGCATTCTATGAGTTATTATTTGTGAAGTTCAACCAGTGGTATTTTTCCTTCCTAGTGGCTGCTGACGCCCCAGTTACCTGCCCTGGAATTAGTGTATGTTACAGCAGCATACTTTTCCTTGCCTTGCCACTGCTGTCCTGTAAGGCGTGTAGTTCGACAGCTTCCTTGATTTCTGAGCTGGGTGGTTTTTTTTTCCTGCTCTGGTAGTAGTGGTTCCCTTCGGCTTCCGGATGCTCTAAACACCGGAGTCTAAGATGTAGTGCTGACTGCCAGTTCTGACTTGGGTGTGTTATTCCAGCGCTGAACTGATCATCGCACGTTAGGTAGATTCGGCAAATGATTATTGGTCATGCGTTTAAACTGCCACTAGTCTGAGTTATCATCTCGTGAAGTGAATACAACTCTTGGCTGCCTGTCTCATCGCTTGCGAAGTTTTGAGGGACTTTTCCCAGGTCGATCCTTGGAGGAGCAATGTCTGCGCCTCCCCCCCCCCCCCCCACCCTCTCCCTTGGTTTGGTCAGATTTGATGATTTTTTAAAATATTTTGATAACTGTAATTGCAAGTTGAAGAAGTTAACTGGGTCTTAAAAGATTGCTATTCAGGCATTCAGCCATGAAACAGTTTTTATATTATTAATGTTATTACTATTGCGGCCTTCAGACGAGAAATAGTTGAATTTGTTGTCATTAAGGGCTTCAGCCGTTGGTGTTAATAGTCTTAAATTTTTAATTGGACAATTCTAGCAGTGAGATTTTGATGATTGTTCTTTTAAAAATATTTTAATAACTTTAATTGTAGGTTGAAGTTCTTTAACTGGTTCTTAAGATTGCTATTCAGGACTTCAGCTGTGAAATAGTTTTTAAATTATCGCTATTGCGGCCTTCAGCCGAGAATTAGTTTTGAGTTTGTTGTCATTAAGGCCTTCAGCTGTGGAAAACCTCTTAATTTATTGTCACCTTTTATTTGTCGTTGTTTCCAAATAATGTGTATATGATTGAAAAAAATGACATGAAGTTTTGTGATTAGAACACATTGCTCTGATGTGTGAAAGGTCTTTCAATAATGAAGAAGTCAGTTAATGAACATTCCCTGGGCCAAATATTACGTTTAAGAAACCTGTACGTTACAACCAAATTAGGCTAATGTAGTTTTACTTAGTATTCCTATTATTTTCGATATTGTGATAACTATAACTGAAAATTACAAATTTTTTCATATCTTTCAGGAAACAATGCTTTTGTGTAAAAATCAGAACTTTTTAAAATTGATTTATGTTGTCAAGATTAATTAATTATGTTCATATTTGGACATAATATATGTTTTTATTTACAAATAAAAATCTAATGCTTGGTTACATAAACCTGACCACACTAATAATGTTAAATGAGTTGACCACAATAACTTACGGTTAATGGCTTATTGCATTAACGTGTGTCTGATGAGTGTTTCGCGAGCCAAGTCTTTGCCTTGCTGTTGTATGACAACCATGTAATTATCACACAAACAGTAATCATTTGCCTTCAGTGTGGTTATTTGCTCATTAAGAACAATCGCTCATGTGTAGCATTCATTCAGTCAGCATAAATTTACTTGCAGTATTTTTAGTAATTTTCTTACAGGTTGCAGAGTGTAAGTTTTAATGGAGATCTTCAAATCAGCACATGCTAAGTTGTGTTCCAGATAATATTGTTCCACTGTTCAGTATTTTTAGGTTCTTGTCGAAAGATACTTACAACATCTTTTTAGAGCCATACATGCTCAGTGCACGTGTTGTACATATAATATGGGATAAATTAAACTTTTCCAAGGTCAAATCCTAGTTCTTTTATTAGAAGACTTAATCCCCCTATCCCCCTATGCCCAATTTAAGTACTGCATGAAGTGAGCTTGCCTGTGTTAGATTATTCTAGAAATGAAGTCAGATTGTGTTATACTAGTACTTTCATAGATTAGTATTCGTAAATTTAAAAAGAGAATTTAAGTGGGACAGATACTTATAGGAACTGCGATGTAAACACAGATTAAATTCAGAAACAAGCGGTTTACAAGCAGTAGTAACTTTCTCGGAAAACAGCGATTTATTCTGTCAGTGTATGATGTAAAAAAGTACTGTACGTATGAAACTGCGGGCCAATGGAAGAGAAAGCCTGATGTCCTAATCATATCAAGTGAAATAAACAATAAATGAAATGAAGAACGAAATACAGTTTGGGTAATTTAGGCCACTGTAAGTTACACTACCTGAAGAATTACGACTATATAGTTTCCAATTGTAGTACTTGACGTATCATGTTTACCTTTTAACGTAGGATAATACCTCCTAATGAGTAGGTTATAATAGCATTTTAAATTTTTAAAATCGACCAGTAATTATGACTGGTCTGATAGTTCTTATTTTGAGAGTTTATTACACATTAATGACTCTTACCTTCATAACAGAATCGTCTACCACAGAGTTGAAAAGGCAGTTTTACTTTTCTTCACCAGATTAAGTAAAAACTTAATTAAAAACTTTCTCATCTTTCAAATAGCCACTTCCAACAGTAGTTACGAAAATGATCTGCCATTGTTTGGTAACCATTTATCACGTCAAATGCAAAGTCTTTCTAGGAAAGAAACCTCAAATATTTTATGCACTCTTCCTTTATAGTAGAGCAGTCTGCTTCTTCACAGTTTTAAATATGATGACTTGATTGTCACTTTCCTGAAAATTTAGATTTAACTTATTAATTTGCATTTAACTTAGTAATTTAGATTTAACTTAGTAATTTAGATTTAACTTAGTATTTAATAGTTTCTGAAGTAAATGAAAAGGGAAAGCAATAATAAAGGAGTAACTACCATTGAAACTTGAGATTTTATTTAATTAAAAATAAGAGTTACATCTGTTGGGATCTGCAAGATACATACATTCATGTTTGAAATCGTATGCTCAATTCGTAAACTGGAAAAGCTCCATACTCTTAGACCAAAATTATGTATTGTATGCTCCCAAGAAAAGTTCCATTGACATCTAATAAACATCGTTTTGTTACAAAACACACAATATTCTTTCTAACGAAACTACCCTTCCATAACTGTCATCAGGAAAGAAGTGTGAGAAACATTTTCTTGTGACAATCTTTAAACAATAAGTACAGCTAAGATTTTCTTTATATGACAATACAGAGATTTCATTTCAATTTAAATATTTTACTACTCATTTTTTTCATACAATAAAATAATCACTTATTTAATTCTAGTACATCATTTACACAAGCCTCTTTTTAAATTGTGACGATCCCTTTAAATATTTGGGTAGCTTCTCGTCGGCTTCTTCTAGAAATAATGTGCAATCGTTGCTTACGTTTTTGTTGGTTGTTTGGTTGGTTGTTTTGGGGAGGGGACAAAACAGCAGGGTCATCCCATCGGATTAGGGAAGGATGGGGAAGGAAATCGGCCGTATCCTTTCGAAGAAACCACCCTGATATTTGCCTGAAGCGAATCAAGAAAATCAGGGAAAAGCTAAATCAGGATGGCCGGACACAGTTTTGAACCATCGACCTCCCGAATCCGAGTCCAGCGTGATAACCACTGCACCACCACGCTCGGTCCAGGTTTGCTACAAGTTTTCATTCATCGCTTCAGCTTGCACATCCAGCGCGACAGTTGCAAACTATATGAAATAAAATCGTCAACTTCTGAACGGTATGTGTTAGGACGTTCAAACTGTATGGGTGGCCGCGGGACATGGTGAGAATTAGTATGCGCATTATGGTTTGGTTTAGCAACGAGGCCCACTTTCATTTGGATGGGTTCGTCAATAAGCAAAACTGGCGCATTTGGGCGAATGAGGAACCGCAGTTGGCAATCGTGAAGTCTCTCCACCATCAGTGGGTGAGTGTGTGGTGTGCAGTGTCCAGTCACGGAATAATCGGTGCGATATTCCTTGATGGGATGGTGATACTGAACGGTACGTGAAGGTTTTGGAAGATGATTTCATCCCCACTACACATAGCGTTACGGCGTAAAGTCAAGAGCGGCCACGACAGGGAGAGAAGACCGTGAGAATTAGTCAGCCAATCGCACGCTGACCGGACCTCCCCCCAGGACGACAACGAGACAGCAGCGGCTCCTGTGTGAAGAGGACGTAAAGCGCCGCGACCGACTGGTCAAGTGCGCTGACCACAGAGCCACCTCGTTCGGTACATTTCTGTCATACCACAGCTTCACCACCATCAGTTTTGAGTGTCCATCTGTCCTATAAACCCCGTCAAAAGTTTCGACAGTGATGCCATAACAATAGAGAGAACTTAAGATGTTCTAGACAGCTTTCCCACAATTGAGTACAACACACTGAAAGTTCGTACAACAATGTGAAACTGTGAAAAACGTCCTTTTGTCCAAGTGTGCGGAATGAGCTTCACATAAACACCTCCTTTTCAGAACATTCTGGAAAGCGTCTTGAACACTCGACTTAGAGATAATACTCCATTGCGATTTGTGACACTACGGCTGCACGCCCACTTCTTAAACACTGCCTGCTCCCAACTGACTAGTCGAATGCACATCTGTTGTTTGCAGTTAGTAATTCAAATGCCACCGTAGATACTACGCCAGCGTCGCTATGGATCGGTAATGAAATCAGTCTCGGAGTACTTTGGATGGAGAGTGTATGAAGTTTCGTCAGTTAAAACGAATAGAAATAAGGTTTCACTAAAATGTTATGTTATATACTACTATTTTCTTACTGAAAAGCAAAGGGAAAGGAATAACGATAGTT
Organism: Schistocerca piceifrons; assembly: GCF_021461385.2. NCBI lineage: Eukaryota > Metazoa > Arthropoda > Insecta > Orthoptera > Acrididae > Schistocerca > Schistocerca piceifrons. Next base: position 116,421,204 of record NC_060138.1, read on the forward strand.
AGGAGTGGTTAGCTTTGTTGTTATGATTTGTGCCATTATTTATTGTAGTATCGTTAACAGCTCGTTGTCAGAGTGAAACACCTCTCTCTGTGACTAACCAATAAAAGTATTATAAGGAAATGGGTGCTTAAATTACAAAAAATGGTTCAAATGGCTCTGAGCACTATGGGACTCAACATCTTAGGTCATAAGTCCCCTAGAACGTAGAACTACTTAAACCGAACTAACCTAAGGACATCACACACACCCATGCCCGAGGCAGGATTCGAACCTGCGACCGTAGCAGTCCCGCAGTTCCGGACTGCAGCGCTAGAACCGCTAGACCACCGCGGCCGGCGCTTAAATTACAACTCGACACTAGAATGAAGACGCCTACATTTCTCAGGCTTTTAAGCGATCACGGTTGTTGTGTACATAGTTCCGCGTAGTCAGCGCGTTCACAACTTTCCCACTAGAGCGCGCCCCGCTAAGCACAACAGCGCAGGCTCAGCGCTCGTCCATCTTCGCACTACGACATGGCGCTGTCAGAGACGGACCAAATTCTGCTTCCGCCGATCCGCGTATTAATATGTAACGCAGCCAATGAGATTGCTGCTAACGTAGAATCTTTTTTCCTCGCGGATCACACTCGCGCAGTGATACGTAAACGCACGAGGTATTATAACGAGTGTACAGACCTCCGATTAGTCAGTCTGCATTAGTCTGCACCAGTCTGCATTAGTCTATAGTCAAGTTTCAGACTGCGCCCAGTAAGATTACCATATTCCTGTATATAGCCATGGAGATAAATGAATAGACACTTTGTCAAGTATCAGAGCTATTTGAGAATAAGACTAACGTACCAATACCAAAGGAACTTCAGATTGTCAATTGTAACTAGCATCCAGAATCAAGTTAAGTAAGGTTCATGCTTTTTATTATTTTAATAAATGTGTGTGAAAATTAATCAAGTTCTGTTTGAAGTTGGTCACCGTCAGTCTGCTACTCTAAGCATGCAAGTGGCATTTCTATCGTCTGACCTAACGGCAGAAGATAAACACGCAGCGATAAGACCACAAGACATATTGCTGACACTCGCCTACTTCGTTAGAGCGACAAGTCAAATAATCTGATGGTGTGTGTACCGAAGGTCTTACAGTACGCACACCACAGTAGGCATTCCTAATCAGGTACACAGTTTCAATTATCACATGAGTTCAAGATCGCGTAGGTTCTGTTTAATGTGTTAACATGTCAGCAACGAAAGAAGAAAAAGAAAAGTGTGCTTTAACGTCCCGTGGACGTCGAGGTCATTAGGGATGGTGCACAGGCCGCCTAAATCTTAATGGTTGGACGTTTATTTGAGCCGCCGTCATTCCGAATGCGACATGTGTGCTAATCACTGCGCTACGTCGCTCGGTACTGAAATTTAAGTTCTACATAGACTCCAATTGTCAGCAGAAATAAAGTTCTGTGGTTTCGCGAGGAAGTTAATGTGATGTGAGCAGGAGAAGAATGCAAAAACTATAAACCTCACAGTACTGAAGCCTTTATATACATCGTATCTTTTCAAACATTTGAACAGCTATTTGACACTGAAAAGGATCAACAAGGTAGCAGCTGTTGGAAAAGTGTTCGAAAAGTTTCTCCTATGTGGAGGAAAAGTGAACAACTTTTGATTAAGAAACTGAAAGGGCAACCACAGCGTTTCTCAGAGACTACAACACGTAGCTTTGCCATGTTTAGCTGCCTTTGTGAATTGATCTGCGGTCGCAGACACAAAGGGACGCTGGGAAGGGTCCTCTGAAATCCCTGCAGTGTGAAAGAGTGAGAACCCTGAGATACAGCACAAAGAGAGTCGCTGTCGAAATACCTGGAAGCAGGGAGACTCTGTGGTCGGAGCTCCTCTGGGTAATTAAACAGCTTTCAGCGTCAGACGCTAGGCGGAAGCAGCGCTTACGGACGGAACTGGGGCGATGTCTGTATGGGAGAACACACGTGGAAAACCGAGCACGGGAGAGTAGGAGTCACCACCCTCTGAAGCTTCCGAACAACTTTAATTACGTATATACACTGAAGAGGCAAAGAAACCGGTACAGCTGCCTAATATCGTGTAGGGTCCCCGCGAACACGCAGAAGTGCTGCAACACGACTTGGAATGGACTCGATAATGTCTGAAGCAGTGCTGGAGGGAAATGACACTATCAATCCTGCAGTGCTGTCCATAAATCATTAAGACTACGAGGGGTGGAAATCTCTTCTGAACAGCACGTTGCAAGGCATCCAAGATATCCTTAATAATGTTAATGTCTGGGGCGTTTGGTGCACTGCGGAAGTGTTTAAACTCAGAAGAGAGTTCCTGGAGCCACTCTATAGCATTTCTGGACGTGTGAGGTGTCACATTGTTCCGTCGGAATGCACGATAGACATGAATGTCACCTGCCAGAGTCGTATCTAGACGTATCAGGGGCCCTATATCACATCAACTGCTCACGCCCCACGCCGTTTTAAAGCCCCCATCAGCTTGACAGTCACCTGGTGACATTAAGTGTCCTTGGATTCATGAGGTTGTCTCAATACCCGTACACGTCCATCCGCTCGATACAATTTGAAATGTCCATCCAGGTAACATGTTTCCAGTCGTCAACAGTCCAATGTCGGCGTTGACGTAAAACTTTGTGTCACGCAGTCTCAAGGGTGCAGGAGTGGGCCTTCAGCTCCGAAAGCCCAAATCGATGATGTTTCGTTGAATGGTTCGACGCTCACACTTGTTGATGTGTATGTGTGAATTTCTAAGGGACCAAACTGGTTAGGTCATCGGTCCCTATACTTAGACACTACTTGAACTAACTTTAACTTATGCTAGGAGTAACACACACACATCCATGCCCGAGGGAAGACTCGAACCTCCGGCGAGAGGGGCCGCGCAGTCCGTGACATGGCGCCTCAAACCGCGCGGCCACTCTACGCGGCACATGTTGATGGCCTAGCTTTGAAATCTGGAGCAATTTGCGGAAGGCTTGCACTTCTGTCACGCTGAACGATTCTCTTCAGTTGTTGTTGGTCCTGTTCTTGGAAGGTCCTTTTCCCGCTGCAGCGATGTTGGAGATTTGACGTTTTACCGGATTCCTGATATTCACGGCACACTCTTGAAATCGTCGTACGGGAAAATCCTCACTTCATCGCTCGTTCGTTCCGCCGACTGTAACACCACGTTCAGATTAACTTCACTCTTGATAATCTGCTATTGTAGCAGCAGTAACCTTTCTAACAACTGCGCCAGACAGTTGTTGTTTGATATAGGCTTTGCCGATCGCAACGCGCTATTCTGCCTGTTTACATATCTCTGTATTTGAATACGCATGACTATACCAGTCTCGTTGACCCTTCAGAGTAGGTAATTTTAATTACTTCATGTGGCTCAATGGCCTGGTTCTAGTCTATCTACTGGACGCCGCTAAACTACTCCAATATCTAGCTCGGGAAAGGGGACCTATAGTTTAATGTGGAGCACGTGTTGTGTCTGACGACTTTTTATATCGCTGAGAGGTGAAGGCTAGCCTGCAACGAGTAATGAAACTCCATGGTCCGACCAAGATTCGTACGCGCGACCTCTTAGCATAGGGATGCATTTAACCTGGTAAACCACCAGGTCTGAGGTGTATATAAATAGTTCATCTATAGTGTTTGAAGAGTGAGTTTGCGAGTACCAAAATATGTGACATTTATAGCCGTATCTTTTAATTGCATTGACTTGGAAGCTTAAAAGTCCGCCTTGATCACATAAATTGTACAGTTCACAACTATCGATTTCAGTCAGTGCCATCTTCAGATCTGTTGCAGATAGAAAAACGGTGACATAAGAAGCTGACTTTAATTAGTTGAAGCAGTTTCTACATGGCTAGTCGTATGTACGAAAATTAAAGAGTACTGACATGATTTACAGTCATGCATACCAGCTATATATAAAAATATTCTGGTGTAATTATCGACGTCGATCTATGTTTCTAGGTACACAATCAGTTCTGGCAATAGTTAGACGCGTCCAGTATTTATATAAATAACTGAAGCTAGTAGAGAACAAGCAGTTAAAATGCAGTATACGTAGTCACTGATTAACATTATTTCATATGCAAAAAGGGCGTCTGAAAATGTTAACTGACATACAATTTGTGGAAAAAAAATCCATACTTAGGATCCACATAAAATGTGTAAAGAATAATAATAGGAAGCCCCTAACCTGGCAAATTGCGTAAATAACACATAATTGTGTAAAAGTCACACGCTCTTTTTGCCATATTTAATAATTTTAACTAACAAAACTACGCAAATAGCATTTTACCTATTATATTTACGATACTGTTTATTCATGTAATCTAATATTCGTGACCTCTAATGGTGTCAGTTATTCAAATTAATATAGGACGCGCACAGGCCATTACCAGCACTTAACATGTACCCTGACATATAGATTTCCGTTCATATTTAACATCATATTTTTATGGTGTGTGTAGGTGGTATGCATGACGGACAACAAATGCCGAAAATAAAAATTTTATGACATATAACAACAAATTAACGGTTTTCGAATTTTTTTCTTTACTTGTACAGTAAAGGTCAACGGAAGGTATCCTATAGGTTCTCATGAATAAGTTTGTGATTATCGAAATATTTGACACATATGGCCGTATCTTTTGATTATATTGTCTTAGAAGCTTGAATTTTTCACACCGCGAAGTAATCTTGGGCCTTAACGTGTGACATATCTACATCTACATATTCACGGTTAAGTGCCTGGCAGAGGGTTCATGGAACCACCTTCAAGCCATTTGTCTATTACTCTACTCTCGAACAGAATATTTTCTCAATCGGAGGATAAAGTTGCTGATTTAAATCTGACGAGAAGGTCTTGCCCCAACGAGAAAGGCCTTGTTTTAATGATTGCCACCCGAAGTCGCGTATCGTATTCGTGGCCATCTCCCCCCTATTTCCCGAAAATACAAAACGAGCTGCTCTTCTTTGAACTTTTTCTGTGTCCTCCGTCAGTCACATATGATTTGGATCACACCGCACAGCAGTACTCCAGAAGAGACCGGGCGAGCTTGGTGTAAGCAGTCTCTTTAGCAGACCTGTCGCATTTTCTAAGTGTTGTGCCAATAACTGTAAGTTATTCGTAATGTTTGTCCCTAAGTGTTTATGGTTGAATATACAGCCTTTAGATTTGTGAGATTTATTGTGTAGCCGAAATTCAATGGGTTCCTTTTAGTACTCGTGTGTGTGACTTCACACGTTTCGGTATTGAGAGTCAAGTGTCACATTTTACACCATACAGATATGCTATCTAAACATTTAGCAATTAGTTTTCATTATTTAATGACTTTACTAGCTGATAAATGAGAACATCATCTGCAACAATCTTCTTCTATGTCGTTTATGTAGGTCAGGAACAACAGAGGGCCTACAACACTTCCTTCGGGAACGTCAGATATTGATTTTGTTTTACTCGATGCCTTTCTGTCAATTATTACGAACTGTAACTTTTATAACAGCTACTGACGAATCCCACTGCGCAACTTAGGCGATGCTCCATAGACAGGCAATTTGATTAGAAGTTTCTTGGGATTAACGGTGCTGGACATAAATTGCAACTTGATACGTCTAACCCTTCGTGAAAAAAAGGGACCTTAGCAGACAGACAGAACAAATGAGATATGGAACCCTGAAAACGACCCTTTTTATTTCACTGGTGTCGGGTAATGCACAATTGACCAGATGTATTGTTAAAGTGCTGGTAACCAAAGTGCATCACCGTGTAGTGTAATAAACAAGCAAGTTTTAATTACTGAGCGTATACAATACAGGAAGAACAACACACTGTTATATTCAAAGGTGATCTGCTCGTGTACAGCGAGCTGAATGTAGTACATACAGCTGACATCTTGAAAGGGGTGTGTGAACCTGCACGGCTGAGCAAACAATATGCAGATCTTCTCCAGTGTTAGTAGTGTGAGGACACTGATATTGTGCTTGGGACCGAGGATGTCCTTCCTGAATCCGTCGATGCAATATTCGTATGCAAGTCGTGGAATATCAATAACGCGAGCATAATATTGTACAGCGACGTACTGCAGTCTCTATGGACCATGATACTGCCTCTGTTAGATTCCAGGTTTTTCCTTCCTACACGAGGCACAACGACATCTTCTCACAAAGTAAAAAATGGTTCAAATGGCTCTGAGCACTATGGGACTTAACATCGGAGGTCATCAGTCGCCTAGGCTTAGAACTACTTAAACCTAACTAACCTAAGGACATCACACACATCCATGCCCGAGGCAGAATTCGAACCTGCGACCGTAGCAGTAGCACGGTTCCGGACTGAAGCGCCTAGAACCGCTTGGTCACTACGGCCGGGTCTCACAAAGAAAACATCAGAACATGATTCATGTGTGAGAAAACTACTGAAAATGTTTTATTTATACATAAAATGTTTTGTTGTTATTGTGGTCTCCATTCCAAAGGCTGGTTTGAGGCAGCTCTCCATGCTTCTCTGTCCTGTGCAAGCCTCTTCATGTCCGAATAACTACTACAATCTACATCCCTCTGAATCAGTTAACTGTATTCATCTCATCATCTCTCTCTTCTACATTTACATCCACATCCATACTCCGCAAGCCACCTGCCGGTGTGTGGCAGAGGGTACCTTGAGAACCTCTATCGGTTATCCCTTCTATCCCAGTCTCGTATTGTTCGTGGAAAGAAAGATTGTCGGTATGCCTCTGTGTGGGCTCTAGTCTCTCTGATTTTATCCTCATGGTCTTTTCACGAGATATACGTAGGAGGGAGCAATATACTGCTTGACTCCTCGGTGAAGGTATATTCTCGAAACTTCAACAAAAGCCCGTACCGAGCTACTGAGCGTCTCTCCTGCAGAGTCTTCCACTGGAGTTTATTTGTCATCGCCGTAACGCTTTCGCGATTACTAAATGATCCTGTAACGAAGCGCGCTGCTCTCCGTTGGATCTTCTCTATCTCTTCTATCTTCTGGTACGGATCCCACACTGCTGAGCAGTATTCAAGCAGTGGGCGAACAAGCGTACTGTAACCTACTTCCTTTGATTTCGGATTGCATTCCCTTAGGATTCTTCCAATGAATCTCAGTCTGGCGTCTGCTTTACCGTCGATCAACTTTATATGGTCATTCCATTTTAAATCACTCCTAATGCATACTCGCAGATAATTTATGGAATTAACTGTTTCCATTTGCTGACCTGCTATATTGTAGCTAAATGGTAAAGGATCTTAATTTCTATATATTCGCAGCACATTACACTTGTCTACATTGAGATTCAATTGCCATTCCCTGCACCATGCGTCAATTCGTTGCGGATCCTCCTGCATTTCAGTACAATTTTCCATTGTTACAACCTCTCGATATACTACAGCATCATCCGCAAAAAGCCTCGGTGAACTTCCAATGTTATCCACAAGGTCATGTATATATATTGTGAATAGCAACGGCCCAAAGACACTCCCCTGCGGCACACCTGAAATCACTCTTACTTCGGAAGACTTCTCTCCACTGAGAACGACATGCTGCTTTCTGTTATCTAAGAACTCTTCAGTCCAATCATACAATTGGTCTGATAGTCCATATGCTCTTACTTTGTTCATTAAACGACAATGGGAAACTGTATTAAACGCCTTCCGGAAGCCAAGAAACACGGTATCTACCTGGGAACCCGTGTCTTTGGCCCTCTGAGTCTCGTGGACGAATAGCGCGAGCTGGGTTTCACACGATCGTCTTTTTCGAAACCCATGCCGATTCCTACAGAGTAGATTTCTAGTCTCCAGAAAAGTCATTATACTCGAACATAATATGTGTTCCAAAATTCTACAACTGATCGACGTTAGAGATATATATAGATATGCACATCTGTTCGACGTCCCTTCTTGAAAACGGGGATGACCTGTGCCTTTTTCCAATCCTTTGGAACGCTACGCTCTTCTAGAGACCTACGGTACACCGCTGCAAGAAGGGGGGCAAGTTCCTTCGCGTACTCTGTGTATCCCATCAGGTCCAGCGACCTTTCCTATTTTGAGTGATTTTAATTGTTTTTCTATCGCTCTGCCTCTATTTCGATATCTACCATTTTGTCATCTGTGCAACAATCTAGAGAAGAAACTACAGTGCACTCTGTGAAACAGCTTTGGAATAAGACATTTAGTATTTCGGCCTTTAGTCTGTCATTCTCTGTTTCAGTACCATTTTCAAATGGCTCTGAGCACTGTGGGACTTAACTGCTGAGATCATCAGTCCCCCAGAACTTAGAACTACTTAAACCTAACTAACCTAAGGACATCACACACATCCATGCCCGAGGCAGGATTCGAACCTGCAACCTTAGCGGTCGCGCGGTTCCAGACTGAAGTACCTAGAACCACTTGGTCACAGCGGCCGGCTACGTGTTTAAATTTTTGCAGATAATATAGCTCTAATAGCATCCACAGCATCAATATTTGTTTATTAAACGCTCAGATCCGATGATGACAGGACAGATCTGTCGAAGCTGGTAATCAATTAAACGATTTATCAGCTATCTTGGCATACCTGATGTTTCAGAATAATATAACAATTCCGATCGCCTCCAGTTGTTAACACAATGTAAAACATACTAAAAACCATCATCGTACAGCTATAAACTCTAGATAGTGTCGTGTGGACTACCTGTTTATCCGTATGTTGCCTTAGGATGGATTAGAAAGCGGACAGCCGGCCGCGGTGGCCGAGCGGTTCTAGGTGCTTCAGTCTGGAACCGCGCGACTGCTACGCTCGCAGGTTCGAATCCTGTCTCGGGCATGAATGTGTGTGATGTCCTTAGGTTAGTTAGATTTAAGTAGTTCTAAGTTCTAGGGGACTGATGACCTCAGATATTGAGTCCCATAGTGCTCAGAGCCATTTGAGCCATTTTTGAGGAAGCCGACGGGCAGTTCACAAGGCAGTATAAAATAATTATATTAGTACTGCGTGTTACAGTTTCGTACTCTAAAAAAATTAACTGTAATGTACAGAAACAAACATACGATATAATTGCAGGACAATATATATTCCCTTTTATACGAAATAGAATACGCTGATAGAAAGGGAAGGGACGGGTGGAAATCCGTAACTTCCAGTTGCACGAGGCATTGTGTGAATACATTGGCGGAAGTTAAAATTTTGTGCCGAACTGGGACTCGAACCCGGATTTACTACTTCTCATGAGCGGCTAAGATCATCCGGACTCTGTTCCTTTCCAGTTTATCATGAGCTGCAATGTAGCGTCCGTGTATTAACCCGCTACGTGCAAATTATTGATTCCCATAGGCGCTTGGACGATATTAGCGCAACCGCAGTGAAATAAACGCCAAAAGGCCGTCACGCTATATATAATTCCTAGCTTGGAAAATTCCATACAATGTCCCAAAAAACACAAAAAGTCACACATGCTGCCAACATGAATGAAATATGCCTATATAAAATGTTCTAATGTGAAAACAACACTCGAGGTAAGAGCACTAAGGAGGCTGCTCTTATGCGGTTTTTATAGCAACATATCAGAAAAACTAATTATTAGGCGAGCATTTTCACATTTTCGATACCCATAAGATGTTATTTCATAATGCAATGACTTCAGATACAGATGTGCTAGTCAACAGGGACTGCTTCTGCAGTGGAGGTAATTAACATATCAAAAATCAGTTGTATCCTTCAAAAAACATTAAAAAAATGTAACAGTGAAAGAAGCGAAATGGAACGACGACGAATATCAAAGCAGCAACGCGACCAAAGATATAAGATGCGATGCGTATTGCTGTTCTCATTTTCACAATGAGTTCTTTATCTAAATGTAAATCCTTCCGTGCGTACTATTTTAATGATGTAGGGTGTTATTTGTCTACTGTACATTTTCTGATATTAAATTCTCCCATTTGATTTTGTTCTACGGTTGTTTCTTCATAGCCGTATTTGTGAGTACCTCACCACATTTACTAGTATCTTTCACCAGTGTAGAGATATAGCTTTGCTACGCTAACGGGTGCTGGTGACAACCCAGAGAGCGCACATACAAGCTCAGTATGAAATCTGACGTTTGATCAAGTCACGAAAGACCGTCATACAAATATATGTACGGCCTTTGAACAACGCTGCAGTTTCGAGATAAATGTAGAAAGTTAGAATTCTGCCGTCTCTTAGACACTGGTTTTGAATGTCGACCTGGAGGTAGCGAGGCCCAAGTCATAAATAAGGAGCGGAAATTCTGCCAACAGATGCATATACTTGCAACAGATAATTGAGCATTACTTACGGTGTCAAGCTCACGCATAAAACGCACGCAGCCGCCGTTAACAGTCCGTGCTTAGTCACAATAACAGACGGTTTTCCCAACGCCATATGCTGCCACGATTCCGAAACGTGGAGATCTAATTCTTAATAAAATTTCACGGCGGTGGTGTCATTACTGTTGCCTAATTCTTGTAATGCACTTAACCCTGCAGTATCGTGTGGAGCTCGCAGAGGCTAACAGCGTTCTCGCGTTCACTGTGTATATTTAGTTCAATTTGTTCAAATTTGTGAGAGTGAAAGTGCTAATTAAGTAGAAAGAAAGACATGTATACGTTTTACCCTATCTAACAATTTTATTTTTCTGATTTTTAGCCACAAATGTATCACACAAATCTGTTGATTGTAACACTATGCAATGAAAAACCATTATCATACACTTTCCAGAAAGTCAGCTTTGTGCCATTAGTTAACCGAAGCATCGTACCCAAATTGACTGGGCTGAGTGGGGCGTTAGGATAGGAGTATAACCAAAAGATCACTCAAAGTATCGATTTTATTTAACCCATATGTAAAACAGCTTACGCATTCCAAAAACAAAAACCCTTCAAATTAATATATATATATATATATATATATATATATATATATATATATATATATATATTATTTTGTTCACGTAGGATGTTGGGAACTCCGCGGCCGTTAATGATACTTGGTGAATGACACAACCAGCCACAAATACTTTTTGATTAGCCAATAAACATTTTCTAAATAATGTCCTTGGCCTGTTCGCAGAAACCAAATACAAATTGCTCCCCTAACAGTCACACCACTGCAGTTTGCGGTAACAGTATATAATTGTATAAACGTAATCTACCATGATGAGCAAATGTGTTACTCCCATGCCACTCTCCAACTTTGTAATATTGTACTTCCTGCCATTAACTTCTGAACTGTAGTGATATTCAAACATCTCTATGTATACATCTGTATACACATATGCCTACTTTATAATATTCAGCTTGTTGACTTTGAAGTATTTCGTCAATAAATACCACTGATAGTACAAAGAAAATCCTAGTAAAAGCAAATTATCCTACTTTCTTTTAATAATAAGTATACGCTACAAGGTGCAAATATTTTTATGTCATTAACATGTCATGTTTTGCACATCCAACATCATCTTTGCTCTGTTTAAATCCTTGGTCGATATGTAATGAATATGATCTCTGTAGCTTTGCTTAATGATAATCTTTGCATTCTAAAGAAAAACATGTGCGATGCTCAACACGCATTTCAACAATATTATGAAGTGTGCCACAGCAAATTTTTAACAATTTGTCTGTTGTAGTGGTATTCAAGAACATACACATCGAGCTAGGAAACCACAATTGTACAAATATATAATGCAAACGCTTTAGTGTGTCTTTATTACCGAAACTACTGATAAAGTAGCTCTATATACTGAAATATTCTTGTGCAGTGTGGAGCAGACGACATGCTATTAACCAAAATATCAACGTAACGAAAAATGTTAGCCATTTAAAGATTGGCATGGTAGCCCGAAATTGGTTATGGCAGTAAAATGAAACAATCAAAAAGTATTTTTTACTGATTGCGTCATTCATCAGCTATACATCTATACATTTTTCAGAGAGAAACCGTTACTCACAAAGTATCACGCCAGGAAGTTTTAACATCGCAATTCGTAGATGCTTGCCAATACCTTTAACAATGCATAGCTTGTCAACACTCAGAAAAATTCTCACGATATCTAAACAACATTAAAACAGTTTCCCCAAATGTAATTATAGTACACTGACAACACAAGTTTTAAGACAAGAAGCATAAAAGTATTACGTAAAAATGGCAAATAATTAGGTAAAGACTGCTCAATCCTGTTAAGGGGCTCCGGAAAGGCTCAAAATCATGAAAAGTTCAATTTTTACTTTTTGCGTTTTCTGAATCTGCAGACTATTACCTTTTAATAGATATATAATTTATTCAATTCCGAAGACTACAACTATTTTTAAATTTTTTTTGAAATGTGTTCTACATGGGCGTGACCCACTGTGGCGCTGTTAAACTGCTGTCAAATGGTGTTATTATTAACGTCCGTGTTCATCAGGTACATTTTAGTGATGTGAGATAAAGTATGTGTTGTGGCTAACCTGTGATGGTTCAATATATATCGCTGGTGTGATTGTCGATTGTTTCATGTTTATTTACTCTGTCGTTATCTCGAAAATATTCGTAATTAATTCTGTTTCTTGAGTCTCTGTTTTGTTGAAGTATAATAATGAGTAAAAGTAAAGTTATTAGAAATCCTCTGAAGGCTTTTAAGAAAAGGAGAAATGTTGGAAAGCCAAAGGTATGTGTTATTACTGTAAACAATAAAGACGATAACCAAGTGAGTGAACCTAACCTCTCAAGTACACCTGCCCATAGCAGTCAAAGTGGGAAAGAAAATACTTCACAGAAGAAGCTTGGTTCAATGAGTGAAAACTATGAATGTTTTATGGACGAATCGGATGTGAATGAAATATTTGATATGTCGGTTCTCAAAGGAATTTTTTCAAACTGTGTAAGATGTATTCATTGTAGTGAAGTTGGTCTGGAACTCTCCATAATAAAGCACGTAGGACATGCTAGTGAAATACAACTGAAATGTGATAAGTGTTCATACATGACCACCTTTTGGAACAGTGTTGCAGTAACTGCAACTGAAGGAAATGGTAGCAAAATCTACGAACACAACAACGAGCGATGCTTGCTTTAGACAAGGAACGCCTTCGGGCTGCAGACAGGGCTGTAAAGAGTCTAGAAATACAAGCAAGAGTAAACAGGAGGAGGAACAAGAGGAAGCTGGAGGAGGAGTTTGCAGAGGATGAAGATAATCCATCCTATGGACCTGGAATGCACTAAAAAGTTAATCCAATCTTTGTCGCTCGATTCCCAAAACTTTTATTTTCTCATACTAATTACATGTTTTCTAAGGATCTTCCAAACATATTTGTTTCAAACTTTCAGTAAATGTTACACAGTACCTTCTGCATAATTTAACACAGCCTTTTTCCAAAAAACTGTATATTTTTGAATATATAAATAAAAAATTGGAAAAAAATGTTGTGAATTTTCATTACAATTGAAAAAAAATCATCTTTAATAAATGAACTAAAATTATGTAAAATCCCTGTGTTAAGTTGTAGCCCATATTCCAATAAATAATCTGTAAAGAGTTACACTTCCTACCTCAAATACTTTGTGAGGGAAGATGTAATTTATAAGCGTTATTTTAACATTGCAAGTATAGGGCGTTCCGGAGCCCCTTAATAAAAAATACAAAACCATTTAGTAGAACAATAACAAATTTGCAGGAAATAAGAGACTGGCTGCAAGGCAATTTGATCTGTATGGGTCACAGCATCCAGCACATCATAGGTTCTACATATGCTGAACATCGTTCAACGACGTTGGGTCTTTTGTATTGTATTGTATTGAACTGGGGACGTAGAAACGACGGAGAGGCTTCGACCCCGCCGTAGCCCTCAGTGGTTCACAACTCGACAACAGGCTACTGCAGTCCACTCACCCCACCGCCGCCCCACACCGAACCCAGGGTTGTTGTAAGGTTCGGCGCCCAGTGGAACCCCCCACCCCCCCGCCCTCCCCGGGAACTTCTCACACCAGACGAGTGTAACCCCAAAAGTCTGCGTGGTAGAGTAATGGTGGTGTACGTGTACGAGGAGACAGTGCTGCGCAGCAACCGCCGTCATAGCGTAACTGACGGGGAACCAGCCCGCATTAGTCGAGGCACATGGAAAACCATCCATGGGCTGGCCGCCACACCGGACCGCGACACTAACCCGCCAGGCGAATTCGTGCCGGAAACTGGCCACGCCTTCCAGCACGGAAAGCAGTACGTTAGACCGCACGGCTAACCGGGCCGGCACAGTGGGTCTACTGACATCCGCTTTCAGTATAACATAATCCAGCTTAACAACACACCTTCGAATGTAACGCAGTCCATTTTCTGAAACATGCATGTTTCAGACACAGGCTAACGGTAGATCATACACAAGCAAGAACTAATACACTATTGACCATTAAAATTGCTACACCACGAAGATGACGTGCTACAGAAGCTAAATTTAACCTACAGGAAGAAGTTGTTGTGATATGCAAATGATTATCTTTTCAGAGCATTCACCTACAACGTTCTGACATGGGGAAAGTTTACAACCGATTTCTCATACACAAACAGAAGTTGACCGGCGTTGCCTGGTGAAACGTTGTTGTGATGTCTCGTGTAAGGAGGAGAAATGCGTACCATCACGTTTCCGACTTTGATAAAGGACGGGTTGTAGCCTCTCGCGATTGTGGTTTATCGTATCGCGACATTGCTGCTCGCGTTGGTCGAGATCCAATGCCTGTTTGCAGAATATGGAACCCGTGCTGGATCCCAACGGCCTCGTATCATTAGCAGTCGAGATGACAGGCATCTTATCCGCATGGCTGTAACGGATCGTGCAGCCACGTCTAGATCCTTGAGTCAACAGATAGGGACGTTTGCAAGACAACAACCATCTGCACGAACAGTTCGACGACGTTTGCAGCAACATGCACTATCAGCTCGGAGCCAATGGCTGCGGTTGCCCTTGACGCTGCATCACAGAGAGGAGCGCCTGCGATGGTGTACTCAACGACGAACCTGGGTGCACGAATGGCAAAACGTCATTTTTTCGGACGAATCCAGGTTCTGTTTACAGCATCATGATGGTCGCATCCGTGTTTAGCGACATCGCGGTGAACGCACATTGGAAGCGTGTATTCGTCATCATCATACTGGCGTATCACTCGGCGTGATGGTGTGGGGTGCCATTGGTTACATGTCTCGGTCACCTCTTGTTCAAATTGACGGCACTTTGAACAGTGTACGTTACATTTCAGATGTGTTACGACCCGTGGCTGTACCCCTCAATCGATCCCTGCGAAACCCTACATTTCAGCAGGATAACCATGAACGCATGTGACAGGTCCTGTACAGGCCTTTCTGTTCAAAATGGTTCAAATGGCTCTGAGCACTATGGGACTTAACATCTTAGGTCATCAGTCCCCTAGAACTTACAACTACTTAAACCTAACTAACCTAAGGACATCACACACATCCAAGCCTGAGGCAGGATTCGAACCTGCGACCGTAGCAGTCGCGCGGTTCCGGACTGAGCGCCTAGAGGCCTTTCTGTATACAGAAAATGTTCGACTGCTGACCTGGCCAGCACATTCTCCAGATCTCTCACCAACTGGTCAATGGTGATCGAGCAGCAGGCTCGTCACAATATGCCAGTCACTACTCCTGATGAACTGTGGTATCGTGTTGAAGCTGCATAGGCAGCTGTACCTGTACACGCCATCCAAGCTCTGTTTGACTCAATGCCCAGGCGTATCAAGGCCGTTATTACTGCCAGAGGTGGTTGTTCTGCGTACTGATTTCTCAGGATCTATGCACCCAAACTGCGTGAAAATGTAATCACATGTCAGATCTAGTAGAACATATTTGTCCAATGAATATCCGTTTATTATCTGCATTTCTTCTTGGTGTAGCAATTTTAATGGCCAGTAGTTTAGTAGGGGTAGACCTTTGGTCTAGGGGTAGCGTCTTTGATTCATAATCAAAACGTCTTCGGTCCCCGGTTCGATACGCGCCACTGCCTAAATTTTCATAAATAATCAGCATGGGCGGCCGAAGACTTCCGGCATATGAAGTCAGCCTCATTCTGCCAACGGCCTTGTCAAAGAGGGCGGAGGAGCGGATAGAGGTTCAGGGCACTCTCTTGTCCTAGGGGTGGGAAATTGCCCCTAAAGGCGGAAGAATCAGCAATGGTCAACGACATGAGGATGCTGAAGGCAATGGAAACCACTGCATTAAAGACACGTAACGTGTATCCACAGGACATGTGGCCTGTAATTGAAGAAGTGTCATGATGATCTCTCCATTGGCAAAAGATTGCGGGAGGGGACTGCCAAGGGGGAAGTTACCATGAGAAAAAGATTGAATAATCAACGAGTGGATAACGTTCTACGAGTCGGGGCCTGGAATGTCAGAAGCTTGAACGTGGTACGGAAACTAGAAAATCTGAAAAGGGAATGCAAAGGCTCAATCTAGATACAGTAAGGGTCAGTGAAGTGGAAGGAAGAGAAGGATTTCTGGTCAGATGATTATCGGGTAATATCAACAGCAGCAGAAAATGGTATAATAGGTGTAGGATTCGTTATGAATAGGAAGGTAGGGCAAAGAGTGTGGTACTGTGAACAGTTCAGTGACCGGGTTGTTCTAATCAGAATCGACAGCAGACCAACACCGACAACGATAGTTCAGGTATACATGCCGACGTCGCAAGCTGAAGATGAACAGATAGAGAAAGTGTATGAGGATATTGAAAGTGTAATGCAGTATGTAAAGGGGGATGAAAATCTAATAGTAGAAGAAAAGGTTACAGGAGAATATGGGCTTGGGACAAGGAATGCAAGAGGAGAAAGACTAATTGAGTTCTGTAACAAGTTTCAGCTAGTAATACTGAATACCTGTTCAAGAATCACAAGAGGAGGAGGTATACTTGGAAAATGCCGGCAGATGCGGGAAGATTTCAATTAGATTACATCATGATCAGACAGAGATTCCGAAATCAGATACTAGATTGTAAGGCGTACCCAGGAGCAAGTATAGACTCAGATCACAATATAGTAGTGATGAAGAGTAGGCTGAAGTTCAAGACATTAGTCAGGAAGAATCAATACGCAAAGAAGTGGGATACGGAAGTACTATGGAATGACGAGATACGTTTGAAGTTCTCTAACGCTATAGATACAGCAATAAGGAATAGCGCAGTAGGCAGTACAGTTGTAGAGGAACGGACATCTCTAAAAAGGGCCATCACAGAAGTTGGGAAGGAAAACATAGGTACAAAGAAGGTAGCTGCGAAGAAACCATGGGTAACAGAAGAAATACTTCAGTTGATTGATGAAAGGAGGAAGTACAAACATGTTCCGGGAAAATCAAGAATACAGAAATACAAGTCGCTGAGGAATGAAATAAATAGGAAGTGCAGGGAAGCTAAGACGAAATGGCTGCAGGAAAAATGTGAAGACATCGAAAAAGATATGATTGTCGGAAGGACAGACTGAGCATACAGGAAAGTCAAAACAACCTTTGGTGACATTAAAAGCAACCGTGGTAACATTAAGAGTGCAACGGGAAATCCACTGTTAAATGCAGAGGAGAGAGCAGATAGGTGGGAAGAATACATTGAAAGCCTCTATGAGGGTGAAGATTTGTCTGATGTGATAGAAGAAGAAGCAGGAGTCGATTTAGAAGAAATAGGGGATCCAGTATTAGAATCGGAATTTAAAAGAGCTTTGGAGGACTTACGGTCAAATAAGGCTGAAGAGATAGATAACATTCCATCAGAATTTCTAAAATCATTGGGGGAAGTGGCAACAAAACGACTATTCACGTTGGTGTGTACAATATATGAGTCTGGCGACACACCATCTGACTTTCGGAAAAGCATCATCCACACAATTTCGAAGACGGCAAGAGCTGACAAGTACGAGAATTATCGCACAATCAGCTTAACAGCTCATGCATCGAAGCTCCTTACAAGAGTAATATACAGAAGAATGGAAAAGAAAATTGAGAATGTGCTAGGTGACGATCAGTTTGGCTTTAGGAAAAGTAAAGGGACGAGAGAGGCAATTCTGACGTTACGGCTAATAATGGAAGCAAGGCTAAATAAAAATGAAGACACTTTCATAGGATTTGTCGACCTGGAAAAAGCATTCGACAATATAAAATGGTGTAAGCTGTTCGAGATTCTGAAAAAGTAGGGGTAAGCTATAGGGAGAGACGGGTCATATACAATATGTACAACAACCAAGAGGGAATAATAAGAGTGGACGATCAAGAACGAAGTGCTCGTATTAAGAAGGGTGTAAGACAGGGCTGTAGCCTTTCGCCCCTACTCTTCAATCTGTACATCGAGGAAGCAATGATGAAAATAAAAGAAAGGTTCAGGAGTGGAATTAAAATACAAGGTGAAAGGATATCAATGATACGATTCGCTGATGACATTGCTATCCTGAGTGAAAGTGAAGAAGAATTAAATGATCTGCTGATCGGAATGAACAGTCTAATGAGTACACAGTATGGTTTGAGAGTAAGTCGGAGAAAGACGAAGGTAATGAGAAGTAGTGGAAATGAGGACAGCGAGAAACTTAACACAGGATTGATGGTCACGAAGTCAATTAAGTTAAGGAATTCTGCTACCTAGGCAGTAAAATAACCAATGACGGACGGAGCAAGGGCATCAAAAGCAGACTCGCTATGGCAAAAAAGGCATTTCTGGTCAAGAGAAGTCTACTAATATCAAATACCGGCCTTAATTTGAGGAAGAAATTTCTGAGGATGTACGTCTGGAGTACAGCATTGTATGGTAGTGAAACATGGACTGTGGGAAAACCGGAACAGAAGAGAATCGAAGCATTTGAGATGTGGTCTATAGACCAATGTTGAAAAATAGGTGGACTGATAAGGTAAGGAATGAGGAGGTTCTACGCAGAATCGGAGAGGAAAGGAATATGTGGAAAACACTGATAAGGAGAAGGGACAGGATGATAGGACATCTGCTAAGACATGAGGTAATGACTTCCATTGTACTAAAGGGAGCTGTAGAGGGCAAAAACTGTAGAGGAAGACAGAGATTGGAATACGTCAAGCAAATAATTGAGGACGTAGGTTGCAAGTGCTACTCTGAGATGAAGAGGTTAGCACAGGAACGGAATTCGTGGCAGCCGCATCAAACCAGTCAGTAGACTGATGACCAAAAGTGTAGTAACGCTTACTGCGCGACAGTAACTTTTAAATCTCGTTCAGAAAAGTCAGACAAGTCATTATAAAGTCCAGCGAGGTCTGCAACACCTCTAATCTCGCCTCAAAAATATATATATTGGAACCTCAGCAGTAGCACAAGCCTGACGTTAACTCCGCAAGCTTTACGTTAGTCGCGAAGGTACAAATCTTACCTCACAATTTTGCTTGGTGCCACAAAAAGAAAAAGAAAAACTCAGAAATAGTGAACACGACGGACACGACAATATTTGTAACATCAACTCGGACGGACCACCGTAATCTACTGCAATCAGAAATAATTTCTATTCAGCCTACAGTTTACCGTCAGCATTAATGCTTGGACTTAGATGCACAAAAAAGAGCGCTCACAGTGAAAAGTCAGTGTTGCGTAATCAGCGCGTACCGTAAAACAGCCCCCAAACACGTTTCTCACCATAACATCATCCAAATCAAAATGGTCCGATAAGCATCACATGAGAGAGACCCTAGCGCAGCACTGCTAATCGAATGTGCCTGTTACTTCCATGTGAAGACACACATCCGCAAGCAGACTCAGGCATACGACGTAATATGTGTCTGGAGAGATTGCTCCCGCCCGGGAGTCACTCGAACATCTCTGCAACACCAGCAAATTAACCGGGAGACCGTTTCCGTAGTGCAGCTAAACCCGGTGGTGTTCGACGGTGTGGAAACCACGTGGCATTCCCCCGAGAGCTAACAGCCTGGTCACAGGACCGTTTCCGTCTAAGCGGCTCTTAAATACATTACTGTTTCTCCAGTCGGAAATTCCACCTCCTTCTGCAGCCTCTTCCTCACTTCACACTGAACATGTAGCCTGTAAAAGACGTCACCTCACCTCGTGATATTTTTCAGACGGCCGCGGTCGATTGTTGTAGTGCCAACGATTGTTGTAGTGCCAACGCTCGGTACAACTTACAGTTCTTACATATAAGCATTTCCATTTACCGCATTATCCAGTTTATAACAAAAATATCACATTTAGTGAGTTGTACAATTACCACTCGGCGCATACCTCCTGTGCATGTTCTAAACCAGAGTACGTCAATCGGTATAATCGGAACCCTTATAGTTTCCTTTTGTTGTCCGTCTCTCTTTCTGTCTGTCTTTCTGTTCGACTGTTAATGCCCATATTTTATAGGGACGGGAAGACGTATAAAACTGAAATTTATGCCAAACACTAAGGCCTAAGGTCCCTTGGCGGTGTAAGAAATTGAAACCTCTAAGTCACTGGAGTCAAAGGATACCACTATTTATGTCACACATTTTGATACTCGCAAATCTACTCACCGAAACTTATATGATACTTCCTGTTGATATGGAATCATGAAATTTGTCAAGAAGTAAGGTTTCACAGTATAAATAGAGGAAAAAATCCGAAAATTGTTTATTTGTAATTATATCACACAATTTTTTTTGTCGTTTGTTGTCCTAATGTCTGTCTGTTTGTTGAGACGCTTTTTTCTCAGGAACGGGTAATAAAAGTTCATGCAAAGGTCTATGGTCCCTTGGCGGCGTATAAAATGTAAGCTTCGAATTCAAAACAGTCAAAACATACGGCCCTTTATGTCACATGTGTGATACTTTACTGGTATCGATATAGATAACAGGAAAAAATCGTCGAAATTCTCCATTTCCGGGTTGGATGAAGTAGTTATATACATAATTAAGTTCGTACGAAACGCTCTGGGTGTGAGTCCTGTTCACATTTATCCGGAACAGTCCGAGTACTTTCTATTATCGTTTTAAATACTGTTCTTTCCCGATAGTGCCTGCCCCTACGTTCACTTAAAAATAATAAGTGCTTTGCTACTTTCAAAATAATTTCATTATTGACCTACATTCAGAAGGCAAGGGGTCCAAGTGCAGGTGTTCAAGAGATCCAAGTGCAACGTGCAAAACATATTGAAATTTCAGTATATAAAATATTTGTAAATATAATTAATGTTTTATTATGCTTTTATGGTGAACTATAACCTTGAGATACATGGTAATGTAAAAAAAAATGACCTACTGGAATTTTTTTTTAACTTTTAACTTTAACTTCAAATATTTCGAAAAATACTTTTATACTTGACCCCTTGGCTTCTAGGCGCCACATATGATAAACACTGGGAGCGTAGATGCAAGTCATTGCCCCTGCATAGTGTGGCAGAGAATTGTCGTGTAGAACGAACCGCGTCAGTTATGTTACGCGGACTGAATAGCTTCAGGCGAAATCATTCGCCAGGCCCTCATACTTGGCGGGAGACGCTAATTTCTAGCCATCTTTACGTTCTCACTGTGAGCTCAGAACTGAACAGAGCGACGTGATGAGATCGACGGGCGTACTAGACACAGTGCCAAACGCATCTGTGCAAAACGTCATCAGATTTTCACTGTATTTTCCATTTCGCTACCGATCGTTCCTTTCTTTCCGAATAACCCTCGTATTTGCCGCGCGGGGTAGCCGCGCGGTCTAGGGGCGCCTTATCATGGTCTGCACGGGTCCCCTCGTCGGAGGTTCGAGTCCTGCCTCGGACATGGATGTGTGTGTTGTCCTTAGCGTACGTTAGTTTAAGCTAGATTAAGTAGTGCGTAAGCTAAGGGACCGATGACCTCAGCAGTCTGGCCCCATAAAACCTTGCCACAACTTTCCAAAATTTTTTCACGCACTGTTACGATGCTGCCAATGAGATGCAAGCATCCCCTCTGCAGAGTCCCAGCGGTGGGTGTACCTAAATTCGAACATTCATGGACTGACCGCATTTTGTGTGTTTTCCATTTGAATAAAATTTACAGACTTTAGTAGGGGCCAGGGCTTGACTTCTTAATATATATGACTTCCTAATATATATATTTCTACATTCAGGTCTACTGTTACCAACTGACGCTGCAACTAAAGCAACAAAGTTATTTATTATTTTAACTATTTGATATTATATGTAGAATAACTTAAAATCTCAATTCTCTGTTCACGAACAGCCTCTATTTCCGCTCCTGTACCCACTAAAGAACAACACAGCATAACACACACATAACACCAGCCTCCTGTGTCTTTGTTTGTGGAAACTCAGAGGAAATTTAAGGTTTATACTTCCTCAAAGTTCCAACCAGAAGAACAGTGATATGAAGCAAGTAATCAACTAGTTCTAAGGAGGTCAACCAGTTGTCTACAGTTGTATTGCACCCTGTTCCCAAGGCCACAGAAGAGAGTCGTTTCACATTTGTTGGTCTGTTGCCAATCGCAAATGGCTTGCAGGTTTGCGTTGTAATGCATCCTAGTAACCAACAAAGCAAATTTTTTTAGCCCATACTTACTTGATTTGTTAGGGATGAACTGCCTGACGAAACAATTACCCGTTAAACCTTCTAGCTTTTTATCAGTACTGCAGTGCTCGTCAAATAGGATTTTTACAGTTTTGCCCAAAGGAAGTAAATTTTCACATACAATGGCTAAATTGTCAGTCTTCTTTATTTTCTCTCGTGTAACCTTGTTGTCGAAACTTAAACATTATAAGGGGAACCTAAATCGTCTTTCAGTCATTACCAGACGACGTTGTCCCATTTCCATTTCACTGGAGGACCATATCTTGGCTGTGTGTGCGATTTTCTTTTCTTGGCGTACATTAATACAATATTCCTAACAGAGCTTATATTTGAGTTCTGTTTGTCGGATGAGTAATTCGTTTCTCCGGCATAGTGTCACTGTCTTCAGATATATTTGTATCAACAGGTGGTGGAGAGCAAATCATAGCCAAAAAAGCATTCTCAACATTCAATTGGTGTTCTTGCACTTTTCACCCACTGTAAGTGACTGAAAATATTTTGTCGTCGAGTGAGAATGTTTTTTGGTGGACATACTTTTGGCCATTTTGCAGAAGTGTTCCTCCATATAAAAAATTGGTGAACTTGCTTATCACTATGACTGGAATCCACTTGTTGCTCGATGTTGGTGTTTTTTAATTTTTATTTTTTCTAAATTTTTCCCCCTACGCTGTCTTCTTCCACATCACTGTAAATGCCGAAGTTGTCGCCTGATGCTTCATCTTCCTCCAGAAACGGACTACAATGTCACCATCATGTGCATTTTGCAGATGTGGAACCGCTTTTAGGTCATAGCGAATTAGAAGATAAATAAATACCTGTTTGCAACATATGCAACTAAAAAATATTAAAAACTAATAGATTAAGGAAGTAATAATGTATTTACCTTTATTTAGTAACAAAAAAGGTCACGTAGCGTCTCGTAAAGTCCAGCGATGCACCTTCGGAAACGACTTCTACCCTCCAACACCCTATTGCAAATAATGCGGTCTTGATGAGCAACAGTTGTTTGCATTTAGTTAACTGGATGGTAAATGGTACCACAAGTCGGCCAGTGTACTTGGTGAACAATTTTGCTGACGTTTCAAGCTACTGCAGGTAGCTGCCGATGTATTGCTGAGGGGCTGCCGCTGTTGTCGATCATGGGTGAACAATATTTTCTATTGCAGGACAATATCCCTCTCTGTTATTGTCTGTAAATGCTTCCCTCTCGCTTTCGCCTTCGTGTTCTACTTCTCTCACTGACAGCACTGTACTCACGTGTGTGATAGAGATCCTATATACAGAGAGATCGTAAATAATATGCACAGAGGACGCCATTTTTTGCCAGAATTTGCAAGGGAAATACTCTTGCCTGTTGACCAACACAAGACATGGATTTTCACTGACATTATTGCAGAATATCTAACATGTTATTTAGTATATGACTAAGTAAACTAAACTAAACTAAACTCCTCCCGAACAGGACATGGAGGCCGAAAGCACCAACCGGCCGCCGTGTCACCCTCAGACCACAGGCGCCACTGGATGCGGACATGGAGGGGCATGTGGTCAGCACACCGCTCTCCCAGCCGCTTGTCAGTTTCCGGGACAGGAGCCGCTACTTCATCTCAATCAAGTAGCGTTTGCACCCCGGTTGCCAACAGCGCTCGGCAGACCGGATGGTCACCCATCCAAGTGCTAGCCCAGCCCGACAGCGCTTAACTTAGGTGATCTGACGGGAACCGGTGTTACCTCTGCGGCAAGGCCGCTGGCTTAGTATATGACTACTGCACATTTAATGCGAAGTAAATTAAAGTGTGGCTTCATACAGTATATGAACCGTTTATTACAAGGTTCCGGAGAGAATGGGAATCGACCAGAAAAAAATGTATTATTTTAGACGCTCATTTTCATGCAATTAATAATTAAACATAAGAAGATTATGATATCGAATTTGTCAATTGACATTTCAGTTCTATAAATGCAGTTCACATAAAAGTAAAAAAAAAAAAAGTTGGTGACAGTGAGATCGAACTACCGATAGTATGATTTATAATGCTGGAATGCTGCTTATTTTTTTAATCTTTATATTTTTCTTGACTTTTTTCTATTTTATTGTAAGTGCTGTACCGACTTTCTTTTTCTCAATGCTTGAAACAAGGAAAACATCTTTCTTTCAATTAATTTTTAATTTTTTATTAAATCATATATTTTTGAATTTTCAGTTTGTTAGGGCCGCAGTCAGCTACAGGTTGAAGGAGATAAGGTGGGCAGGGTTCGAATCCCGAGGTTTGGACACGATGCCTGACCTTTCCCGCCGCCGTGCTCCACCCTCACACCGTTCGTATTAATTTTACTTATTAATTTATTTCATTTTTTGTGCGTATGTATACTTATTTACTGAGCTACATTCGACATTGCGAGAGAAAAGCGAAACGTTTTTTAGGTATTAGTGTCTACGAATTTTCAAAGTCGGTTTTTTTCTGCGCAAGACAAGTGAAATGAAATGATCGTATGGCATTGATGGCCGGTGGTCCCTATCTGGCGTAGCTGGACCGTCGAATCCCAAGTCCTTTCGGTTGACGCCACATTGGGCGACTTGCTTGTCGATGATGATGAAAAGAGGGGGACAACACAACACCCAGTCCCCGAGCGGAGAAAATCTCTCACGCTGCCGGAAATCAATTCCACGACTGCTACATGGCAGCCAAACGCAATGACCACTCAGCCAAGGAGGCGGACTCACAAGACAAAGAAGTCATTAGACACGGTATGCTACAGGCCGAAACAGTTTTTCAGAAGTCTTCAAAGCAAAACTCTAACCTCAGAAAGCACTGTGAACGTACGAATAATGAGAGATCTGTGAGGGAAAAAAATGGCATCGCAGCTGATCAGCCAATACACGTAAATTCACCAGTGGCCTCTCTCTCTCACTCTCTGTATATACACTATCTAGCACCTGAGCGAAAACAATATCGTTTCGCTTTTGCTCGAAAGATTGCACTGGTAAATATAAATATGTGTTCTTTTACTTGTTTGTTGTTGCGGGTCAGGCTTGTACAGGAATGCAGATGTGGACAACTATGATAACTATGGATTCCATAAATTCCATTCATCTACGAACTGAGCTATTGAACGTCGAAGTAATACAATGATCGCAATCTCAGAGAAGGACACCTGGAACGCTGTTGCCGATGAGCTCGGACTCAACGCCTGATGAAATATACAATAAAATTCCCAAGTCATCAAACCTACGCCAAATGTGAGGCAGGAAAGTTACGTAGCAAGGTTGCTCTTCATCCAGATGTCTTGCGTTTGATGTCATGAGTTTTTTACATGAAGTAGGAGTTGATAGTGTAAACAGTGACGTGTCCCGCTGAACGAAAATAAAATATAAACTGCATTTATTGTGCCATACGAAAGCATACTAACCACGCCAACGGTGGGTTCTTTGGTTTGCTCCGGAAAGAGACTGAGCGTAACTACAACATACAAAATATTAGTTCATTTTATTGCAAAACAAATATTTGTACAAAAATTTGTACAATCAGTTTCCACAGGAATGTTCTGACAAGGGGAGGTCACGACGTTGGGATCACAGATTTACTTGAAGCTTTGAACACCTTTAGTAGGCCAATAAAACAACATAATGTGCAAGTAGTAAGGTGGACTACTCTGGGAGTTCCAAGGAAATCGCAAGAGAAGTTTTACTCGTCTATTATATGGCCTATGCATCTGTGAGTAGGTGGGGGACATCAGAGTTCATGGTGATCAAATGGCTTTGATACTTCGCAATTGCGACTAAATATGCGAGTGTAGAGGAGTATATACACTGTATAATGAACGAACACCATAATCTTACAGAGAGTCGGAAATACAAATCTTTGTTTCAAAATTTCGTGTGAACGTGGCAGGTTGATCCTCAAAGAATACGCCGACACACTCCCTGCTTTCATCGGTAACGACGTGGACTTTCGTCTCGACGCCTTGCTTCTCGCATCCCAAATATTTCCAGTAGATTCAATTCTGGCCATTAACCTGTCAACAACGAAAATCTCTGTGAGATGAGGACCAGAATTTCGACCACCAGACGGCTTCAAAATCGCTGCGAGTTTAGAGTGCTATAATGTACCGTGCGATAACCATTTCACTAGATGCACTTTCATTTTTCTAACTCTGGAGAGAGATGCCCGTCAAATGGTGACATTACTGCGGTTACTCTCATAAAATTTTGTTACGATAAAAAATCGTTCTTCCAAGATAAGTAATTCCATACTGCTTCTTCTTTATTAGTGGTAATCTGGTATGCACCTAAAATGTCAATATGCATAGTGACTCATATAATACACAACACCCCTTTTATTTCGTGAACGGTTACACACATCGAAACGCGGTTTCCGGCAAATGTGAGAGCGTCGAGCGGCACGTAGTTTTCTTGTTTGGTTAGTGTTTTTAGCGCTGATATCAATGTAGATATTGAAACAAGTATGCTTTTTCAGTATAACCATATACTACGTTTTCGCTACATTCGATAGCTCTTGTGAAGACAATCACAGTGATACAGCGTTTGCTAGTGTTGTGTCTAGACAAGACAGCCTAGACACAATGAGAGGAAGCCGAAAGGCACGCGCTTAAACTCACGCAGGCTGGCGTGAGGTCTGAAACAGGATACGTAATGAATGCTATAAAGAAAAGTACGTAGCTTCTGGAATACTTAACTTCAATCCATAATTGTAGAACATCGCTCTTGATGATACATGCTTCATATAATAAATATCAATTGAATACGGCGCCTTGCTAGGTCGTAGCAAATGTAGCTGAAGGCTATGCTAACTATCGTCTCGACAAATGAGAGCGAATTTGTCAGTGAACCATTGCTATGAACGTCGGCTGTACAACTGGGCGAGTGCCAGTACGTCTCTCTAGACCTGCCGTGTGGTGGCGCTCGGTCTGCTATCACTGACAGTGGCGACACGCGGGTTCGACGTATACTAATGGACCGCGGCCGATTTAAAGGCTACCACCTAACAAGTGTGGTGTCTGGCGGTGACACCACAGCTAGTGTTGACGTTGAGACCTGTCGTAAAAAATTCGAGAAATGGTCTAGAATGTGAGAACTGCCAAGGTGAGATCTTGTGCTAAACTGTGTCAGAATGTCACCACGTTTAACTATTTACTTGTCTGCACTGCAGGCCGCGCAATTCTGCTTCAATATTCGTTGCGTGTACGCATGTACGCCAATGAGAAGTTGTATATACTACTTTTATATGGTGAATGTAAAAGAAATGCCTTAAAAAACAGCACAGCGGTATTGTGCTGTCCATCCGCACCTCCAATCTCCGACATGCCAGGCAGTTGCAGTAGTTATTAAGACGCTAGTGCGGACAGGCTGCTTGGACGTCAAAAAGAGGACAATACACAAGACTGCAACTGACAGAACACGAAGAAGCTGTTCTGGCTACGACGCTTATGAATCCGCACAGCAGTACGAGACATACTGCCGAGGAATGTGAAATTAAAACCAGTGTAATTCGCATCCAGCATCGACAGAATTTCCGTCGCCATCATCTGTCACTACATCAGGCACTTAACGACCTTGATTTGGCACGTCGCACAGAATTTTATCGGTTTGAACTTCAGCAACTGAGGGACGACCCTACGTTTTCCCAGCGTGTGCTCTTTACCAATGAAGCGACGTTCACTAACTACGCTTATGTAAATTTGCATAACATGCAATACTGGGCAGCCGAAAATCCACACTGACTTCGACAGATGCAAAATCAACGGCGGTGGAGCCAAACGTATGGTGCGGCATCATGGGAAATTACATTGTTGGACCCCAATCTATCTCAGGCGTTCTAAAGAGACATTCAAAAAATGTTCAAATGTGTGTGAAATCTTATGGGACTTAACTGCTAAGGTCATCAGTCCCTAAGTTTACACACTACTTAACCTAAATAATCCTAAGGACAAACACACACCCTTGCCCGTGGGAGGACTCGAACCTCCGCCGGGACCAGCCGCACAGTCCATGACTGCAGTGCCCAAGACCGCTCGGCTAATAGCGCGCGGCTAAAGAGACATTCGTACGCACACTTTCTGACGAACATCCTGCCGGTTCTTCTAAAAGAGGCACCACTGGATATCCGACTGTTCATGTGGCTGCAACTCGACGGTTGTCCAGCTGGTTCGTCCCGTTTTGCAACGCAAATACTGAATGAGAACTTCCCTGTACGACGGATGGGACGAAACTCTGTTGTTAAATGGCCTGGGACGTGTCCCGATTTGACTCCTCTTGATTTCTTTCTTTAGGGAGCACTCAAAGATGGTGTCTGTGAGGAAGCCCGAACTACGCCAGACGATATGTGTTGTCGAACGTTGAGTGCATGCCCTACCATATTTTTGAAAGACAAAATTTATCTTATGTGATTTGGGTAGTTACAAAATCATTGGTAGTAAAGTGCTTGTTTTATGTAAATGTGTGGTGTCACCGCCAGACACCACACTTGCTAGGTGGTAGCTTCAAATCGGCCGCGGTCCATTAGTACATGTCGGACCCGCGTGTCGCCACTGTCAGGAATCGCAGACCGAGCGCCACCACAAGGCAGGTCTCGAGATACGGACTAGCACTCGCCCCAGTTGTACGGACGACGTAGCTAGCGACTACACTGACGAAGCCTCGCTCCGTTGCCGAGCAGATAATTAGAATAGCCTTCAGCTAAGTCCATGGCTACGACCTAGCAAGGCGCCATTAGCCTTACATAGCTTGTATCTAATGAGTCTCACTTGTATCGTCAAGAGCGATGTATACAACAAGGATGGATTAAAGTTAAGTATTCCAGAAGCTACGTACTTTTCTTTATAGCATTCATTACGTATCCTGTTACAGACCTATCTCTTGCCTGCGTGAACTAAACGCGTGCCTTTCGGTTACTTCCGTGGCGTGGCTGTCTTGCTACGCCACAACAAAATGTGTACGAAATTGCATTGCGATGTCAAATAAGTTGACAGCGTGTATTCCACTAACTGGTAAAATTGTCATTACGCTCTCAAGTTCAGCATGAAACGACGTTTCGTTAAGAGGATTATTTATTTGGTGGTGGACAGTTGGTCATCAAAGTATTTGTAATAAAATGTCGAGTTCAACGAACGTATCCGAGCCGTGCTCCGGCTCGCGTTTGTGTCGTTTACAGGTTGGCGTCGTGTATTCGGATTGTGACCTCTCGTTTTCTTAGTGCATCCACTGGCGCCACTACGTTTGCTCGCTTTGTCTGTCCGTGAGTGGCAGCAGCGGCGTTTATCGATAGTGTGTACTGTGGTACTATCTTTGGAGCGACCTCAAGTATTTCTGGGTCGTTGTATGACGGGTTCAGTTGGGGGACAGAGCAGCAGTGATGTCCTCACAGCGAGTACTCGCCCGACGGAAGGATGTGGTCGTGAGAGTGCACGACCACGTCAACGACCGGATTCTGCGAGTTTAAGTTGAATGGATCGTTATATTCCAGTAGTGCAACCTTCACTTGTGTGTGTGTCCATCCGTCGAAGTGAACTCATGGCAATAAGTTGTCAGTCGACGATTCATACTGGGACCCTTCCGTGCCTGATTTGAGCGGGTGCGACCATTGGTTGGAAGTTCGGTCGGTCGTCTCAGCGGACGACGTGTATTTGGTCTTCCGAGCGCTTCTGGGTTCTCTGTATTTGAATGGACTTGTAATTCGTCCTTGCTGCTCCACAGTGATTGATTTTAGTATTATTTGGGTTGTTTGTGGTATTGTTTTCGCGGATCCGTGTGTATCTAGCGTGGTTTTGAATGAGCAGTCATTTTAACGCTGTCTGCGTACTGGAGAGCCGGTCGGAGTGGCCGAGCGGTTTTAGGCGCTACAGACTGGAACCGCGCGACCGCTACGGTCGCAGGTTCGAATCCTGCCTCGGGCATGGATGTGTGTCATGTCAAAAATGTTCAAATCTGTGTGAAATCTTATGGAACTTAACTGCTAAGGTCATCAGTCCCTAAGCTTGCACACAACATAACCTAAATTAACCGAAGGACAAACACACACACCCATGCCCGAGGTAGGACTCGAACCTCGGCGGGGACCAGCCGCACAGTCCACAACTGCAGCGCCTTAGACCGCTCGGCTAATCCCGCGTGGCTGTTTGATGTCCTTAGGTTAGTTAGGTTTAAGTAGTTCTAAGTTCTAGCGGTCTGACGACCTCAGAAGTTAAGTCCCACAGTGCTCAGAGCCATTTGAACCAATTTTTACGTACTGGAATTCGTGGAGGCAACTTGTTGTGATTACCTCGGGTTGCTCTTGGGTTTGAATATGTCCTCTTGTATAATGTTTGTCATTTTACGATGTCAAGAGTGTAGTCCGCCCGTCTACCTGGCATGGGTTATTCCATCGTTGATTTGGGCATCGTACGTTAGGTAGATTTTGCGAGAGTGTTGTTCTTGTATTTAACTGTGACTGGTTTGAGTTGCCATCCTGTTAAGTGAGTACAACACTGGGCTTCCTGTCCCACCTTACTTACGTTTGAGTGACTTTCCCAGGTTGATCCTTGTGGATCACTCCCTTCTTTATTTGGTCTGAGTGTGTCAATTGTTCAAAAAATAATATTTTGTTTCAATTATTCCTATTGCTTGTGGCCTTCAGCCGACAAATAATTTTAATTCTTCTTAATAAGGCCTTCAGCCGTCAGTGTAGCTCGTGTTACAGTCAACTTTTTTATTTGGTTGTTTCGAAAATTACTTTGGTATTTTTTAACGTGAAATTGTCTTCCTTATTTGTAGTTCCGGACTTCACCTGTTAACTGTTCTGAAGTATTGCTTGTGGCCTTCAGCCGACAAATAATTTGAATTCTTTCTTAATAAGGCCTTCAGCCGTCAGTGTAGCTAGTGTTACAGACAAATTTTTTTAAAAGCTTTGTTTTTAAAAAATTATTTCCTTAAATAAAGTGTACGTGTTTGCTGAGCAAACAACGGTAACTAAGTAAGGCCCCGCCCACACCTTTTTCTGCCTTCCCTAAGTGCCACGTTTCAGTATTCCATATGATATACACTCCTGGAAATGGAAAAAAGAACACATTGACACCGGTGTGTCAGATCCACCATACTTGCTCCGGACACTGCGAGAGGGCTGTACAAGCAATGATCACACGCACGGCACAGCGGACACACCAGGAACCGCGGTGTTGGCCGTCGAATGACGCTAGCTGCGCAGCATTTGTGCACCGCCGCCGTCAGTGTCAGCCAGTTTGCCGTGGCATACGGAGCTCCATCGCAGTCTTTAACACTGGTAGCATGCCGCGACAGCGTGGACGTGAACCGTATGTGCAGTTGACGGACTTTGAGCGAGGGCGTATAGTGGGCATGCGGGAGGCCGGGTGGACGTACCGCCGAATTGCTCAACACGTGGGGCGTGAGGTCTCCACAGTACATCGATGTTGTCGCCAGTGGTCGGCGGAAGGTGCACGTGCCCGTCGACCTGGGACCGGACCGCAGCGACGCACGGATGCACGCCAAGACCGTAGGATCCTACGCAGTGCCGTAGGGGACCGCACCGCCACTTCCCAGCAAATTAGGGACACTGTTGCTCCTGGGGTATCGGCGAGGACCATTCGCAACCGTCTCCATGAAGCTGGGCTACGGTCCCGCACACCGTTAGGCCGTCTTCCGCTCACGCCCCAACATCGTGCAGCCCGCCTCCAGTGGTGTCGCGACAGGCGTGAATGAAGGGACGAATGGAGACGTGTCGTCTTCAGCGATGAGAGTCGCTTCTGCCTTGGTGCCAATGATGGTCGTATGCGTGTTTGGCGCCATGCAGGTGAGCGCCACAATCAGGACTGCATACGACCGAGGCACACAGGGCCAACACCCGGCATCATGGTGTGGGGAGCGATCTCCTACACTGGCCGTACACCACTGGTGATCGTCGAGGGGACACTGAATAGTGCACGGTACATCCAAACCGTCATCGAACCCATCGTTCTACCATTCCTAGACCGGCAAGGGAACTTGCTGTTCCAACAGGACAATGCACGTCCGCATATATCCCGTGCCACCCAACGTGCTCTAGAAGGTGTAAGTCAACTACCCTGGCCAGCAAGATCTCCGGATCTGTCCCCCATTGAGCATGTTTGGGACTGGACGAAGCGTCGTCTCACGCGGTCTGCACGTCCAGCACGAACGCTGGTCCAACTGAGGCGCCAGGTGGAAATGGCATGGCAAGCCGTTCCACAGGACTACATCCAGCATCTCTACGATCGTCTCCATGGGAGAATAGCAGCCTGCATTGGTGCGAAAGGTGGATATACACTGTACTAGTGCCGACATTGTGCATGCTCTGTTGCCTGTGTCTATGTGCCTGTGGTTCTGTCAGTGTGATCATGTGATGTATCTGACCCCAGGAATGTGTCAATAAAGTTTCCCCTTCCTGGGACAATGAATTCTCGGTGTTCTTATTTCAATTTCCAGGAGTGTAATTTAGAGCAGTCTAGATAGAGACAGCTGTCCCGGGGCATGTATTTTACCTCTCAGATGCACACAGCTACGTACAGGTAAAGGTAGGTCAAATCTTCCTTAGAACGTTTAAATATTTATTATAGTAGTTGCTTTTTGCAGCCTATAAGACATCTTTATTTTTTAAGACTGACAGTTTATCGGCAGAAAGGAAGCAGAACATTTGTGTGAAATTAGATCCTTGGCAGCACGGTCGATCCACACGGTGTTGTCGATTTATCACCACGAGCTGCACCGTTGCGACATCTTTGTGTGTTTATTGCAAAAAGTGCCGGATTCCACGATTTGTCCAAGCAGAAGCCACTATCTCTGTTAATTAAATTCGTTGCGAACCGAATTTCAAATGCTTCTTTCACTACTCACTACTGAGTCCCAGAAAAATGAAATCGAGGTTAAAATTTTGAATTCATCGTGCATCACAGATTGCCCAGTGTCAATCTAGTGCTCTGCCACTGTCGATTTATGAGGTTGTGAGAGCCGGGTTTGCCTGCCGTACTCTGTGCCTCTCTCATGGACTGTACGTGTCGTCTGTCCGATATATGAACGACCACACTCGGATGAGATGTTGTAAAGCCCAGGTTTCATTCGAAGTGCCTTACGTGTCTGCTGTGGAGAATACCCGTTGGCTTCAAAAACTCTTCTCAGGTGTTGAAGCATATCCGCCAGACTGCTCTCGTCAGCAATGACGTGTACTCTGTGTACCAGAGTTCTGAGAACACTCATCGACTGCGAAGGATGGTGGCAGCTATTTGCACGTAAATATAAATCCGGATGGGTCGGTTTTCGATATACTCATGTCCCAAAGCGCCATCATCTTTGCGTCGTACCAAAACAGCCAAAAATGGAAGGCATTCTTCTTTTTCGATTATATAAACAAATTCAGTTCACAATGGAAACAAGTGGTAGTGTGAGGGCGGTAATCTCGGCCAGAACGCTGAGCTATGTTGCCGGGTTTGGCCTAGCGCAAGGAGGCCAGTGCAGCAAGGAGCGCAGTTTTAGCAGACTGTGGTTCTTACTATGATACCTGACCAGCTTACTTCGAGCAGATTGCGCCATCTGTGGTACTACGTTCTTTCAGGCAGTTATTCAGTTTGTTTTAGGCAGTCTACCAGTCCATAAACCTGGTGTCCAGTTTGTTGTACTGTGGTTTACAGAGAACTCACTGAGAGTGCATCACAATACGAGCCATATTTAGTATAAAATGTTTTACCAAATAATAAGTGTTCAGCTGCGTTTCAGGTAAGAAAACGTCGTCATTTATCCTAAGTTGTTGTGTAACTCTGACCCTACTAACGGGCGAGTGTTCTTTCGAAAGTTATATTTGTTGTCAGTCAATACGTCTTGTTTCTGCCCTGTAACTTCCCTGAACCACTGGAAAATTATTTCAAGGAAAGTACTTTAAAGTTGGTGGCTCATTTAGCTGTGGCCGTTCTGTAGTAATTTAAAGATTGTGTTCAAGTACTTTTGCCGGTTGAAGTTAGTAAGGATTTTTTTATAGTATATGAGTATGAACTATATTTGTGCTCAAACGTACTAGGTATGTTACAGATACCGTGTTTATTGAACTGTAAATGCCTTAAAACTATAAGCGACTACATGGGGGCTATAGCGAGCGCTACAGTAAACAAAAGTGGTTTGTTGTGACCACATTGCCACTGGGTCTTCACGTTGTATGTGAAAGGTTCTGGAAATTATCACTGTAAACACGGGATTCTATTTTTAAATAATGAAAGTTTGTTCTTTTAAAGTTCATGCACAATTTGCTGCAGAATGTATTTAAATAGCTTGAAGCTTTTAATAATGAATATAATAGTTACTGCTTTCGGTTGCAATTGTTTTTAGTGAAATTCATATTGTTCAAGATGGGCGTGTTTTACTATTAAAGAAAAGGTCAAATCTATTTCCCCTCTCTGGGTTTCTAAATATTACAAATAGATGTGTTGCCTAAGCATACTGCAATTTAGTTAAAGATAATTTAACACCTGACGCGTTTCGGTTTTATTTATAAAGCATCGTACCGGTTATTCTGCAAATTGCAAACATATATGTGTAAATTTTTGGTTGTTTTAAATTAAAAATAGCGTTTTGTTTATAAAGTTGGAGTGCAAATTACTTTTGTTTCTGCCTTTCCTTTACGTATTCTCCAAGTGACAGCTTTTTTTTCTCATGATTAGCAGCGGTTGATGTCGAACGACTTCGTTTCACAGATACACTTGGCGGCTTTTTGCATTAGTGCAGCAATTTTTGTGCTGCATTTGCGTTATTTACACTTCACCTCGCTTTTTTAAAATGAATTTAAGTGATGTGTGTTTTCACCCAGCATAGTAATACAGTCTGTTCGTTTGTTTTCGTGTAGGTTTTGAGCGTTTCCAATCTGTAAATCTACATTTTTTTTCTAAATTAATAAATTCGTGTGCGTGCGCGTGCGCGCCTGTGTGTGTGTGTGTGTGTGTGTGTGTGTGTGTGTGTGTGTGGTGACATTACTG
Source organism: Schistocerca piceifrons (assembly GCF_021461385.2). NCBI lineage: Eukaryota > Metazoa > Arthropoda > Insecta > Orthoptera > Acrididae > Schistocerca > Schistocerca piceifrons. The sequence goes on from NC_060138.1 coordinate 116,456,729, forward strand.
CGGTTACTCTCATAAAATTTTCTTACGATAAAAAATCGTTCTTCCAAGATTAGTGATTCCATGCTGCTTCTTTATTACTGGTAATGTGTGTGTAGGAGGGCTTAGGAGGGAGAAGAGCAAGACAGAGAGACATGAGAAGGTGGGGGATGGTAGAGGGTAAATGTGTGGGTGTTAGTCTAAATGAGTAACAATTGCTTGCATGTTTGCCTGAGATGTGGGAGGAGATGGGGATTTTGGGGGTGGGGGGGTGGGGGTGGGTGGGGAAGGAGGGGTGATTGCGAGTTGTGGAACGATTTTTTTGTGGGGGCCGGTTGTGGATGGAGATTATAAGAAAGATACTGGGAGGAGATGGTAGTGGTGAACCGAGCCTGTGGTTGTATGTGTTTATTTAATGTTATATGAAGTGATCAATCAGTTTAAAAAGTGTGTAGTTTGCCAAGTGGCCTGATCATTTGAGTTGTTTCCTTTCTGTTATGGTTTTTTTCAATGTGGTAGTTTTCTTGTAAAGTGTGGAGGTGCTTTTGTTGTTGTTTATCCTTATGATTCCCATGTCTGTGTCTTTGGTCGTAATTTTATGTTGGTATTGTTATAAGTGTTCTGAAAAAGTTGAATGCTGTGTCCTATACTTCTATGTTCTTATATGTTCTTTGGATCTGATGTCAAATACCCTGCTGGTTTGACCTATGTATCTTCCATCACATGCATTGCATTTCAGTTGTTATATTCCTGATTTCCAATATAGATTAGTTTTCCTATTGGTTTAGGGTATTTGTGAATTTAATTGTTGGTTTGGTGGACTATTTTCAGAAAACAGAGCTTGGGGAACGTAGATTTTTGTCCAGACTGCTTATCTCCTTCTCTTATTTCTTAACTACCGAGTTTCACTTCTATACAATACGCTGCACCTTTTCAGAAGTCTCGTCGACAATTACACAGCAATACTTGAAAGCAGTAGCGATTATTTTGCTGTAAAAATCTTTTGGTTCCCTCCCAAACCTTCAGCTGATAATTCCCTTGGATGGACTATCTTTGTTCTGGACTATCAGAATCTCTTCCGCCATTAATGTGTCTTCCACAGTATTGATATTGAGGAAGATCATGTTATTTACTACTTGTCATGGCCACATTTATACTTGGCTTATCGAGCCTTAACACATAAATAAATTCTTGTTGTCAGTGGGTATTGCCATCCACTCAACATTTGACTTTAGACTTCCTTAGATTCTGGCTAAGTGGATATCCCTCAGCCGGCCGCTGTGGCCGAGCGGTTATAGGCGCTGCAGCCCGGAACCGCGCTGCTGCTACGGTCGTTTGTTCTAATTCTGCCTCGGGCATGGATGTGTGATGTCCTTAGGTTAATTAGGTTTAAGTAGTTATAAGTCTAGGGTACTGATGACCTCAGATGTTAAATCCCATAGTGCTTAGAGCCATTTGAATCATTTGACATCCATCTCTTCACATTTTGTATCTATTCTTTGTAGGATTTCGGAAGCCATGTTTCACTCTCTAAAAAGTTACTAAAGCAACCATCCAAACACACCGATACATCCATTCACCCACACCCACCCACCCACATACCCACAAACACGCGCAAAAACCGCCCACCCATCCACCCACGCTTCCACTCACCGACACACACACACACACACACACACACACACACACACACACACACATACACATACACATACACACACAAAATAGACACTGGCCAACTCAGTCAATGACCAATACTGACACAGCATCCCCCGCCACGAGTGATTTCTGCGTGCCATCCTACTTCTGCGAACAACAACGGACCACTCATTGAGGAGCTCCCGCCCCCCCCCCTCTCCCCACGCCAGATATAGCCTGATGGCTAGGCTATGTTACGATGCCCAACCTGTGGTTGAATGCTGCCTTGAAGGCACGATGTATGAATGACGAAGCTGCCAGCTCGGTCACCGGCTTAGGAACCCTCAACTGCTGCTGGACCGCCTAGCTTCTTAGCAGCCCTGCGCTCTGCAGCCGTTGTGGGTCTCTTCGCCAAGATTCTACTACCTTCACAAGTTACAGGGTTTGAAATAAGATTTACCCAGCCAACCGCTGCAGGCGTTAGACGTAGCCAGCCGTAGCCGCACATCCTCCAGTGTGGAGTTCCGGGCAATGGGTCACTCTGCCATAACTTGACCATAATCGCCGGACAACTGGAGACGCCGCAGCGGGACCTGCAATGGCTTTGGTTACAGGCGACGTCCAGAAGGCCTGACGCAGCATCAGTAAGCGCTTCCACTGGCAAGGACGACGCTGCGAGGTCAACGTAGCGATGGCAACTACAGAGGGGTATTTGCTACACTCGCTGACTTCCCAGAAATGAAATATTGTAGATAATCCGTGCTAGTATTGTAAATGCGAAACTAACTGCGTCTGTTATCTTTTCACGACAAAACCACTGAACCGATTTTGATGAAAATTGTTTTGGAAACAGCGTGAACACTGAAGAGGGACGTTGATTAGAAAGAAGAAGGGTACAGTAGGACATCGAACTTTTTTTTTCTACATCAGTGAACATAAACCAAAATAAAAATTTTGTGAAATTAGAATTATATATTAATAACTTCAGCTCCTGACGGGAGTTGATGTATATGAACGTGGACAGGTGAAAATGTGTGGCCTGACCGGGACTCGAACACGGGATCTCCTACTTACATGGCAGACGCTCTATCCATTTTTTTTTTTTTTTTTTTTTTTTTTTTTGATCGTTGGGTTTGGTCGTTGCGGACGTCACATGACCTCCGTTAAAGTTCGTTTGTTAATCCTTCTACTCAGTTTTTTTTTTAATTTATAGAGTCCAACCAGCTCTCTGACCAAACACGCTGAGCTACCGTGCCGGCATCCATCTGAGCCACCGAGGGCACAGAGGACAGTGCGACTGCAGAGACTATCTCGCGCACGCCTCCCGCGAGACCCACATTCTCACCTTATATGTCCACATTCTACATTCGTAGTGTCCCAACCCAACACACTCATTACTCGTGGAAGACATTCTTACCAAGTTCCGTAAGAGTTCGGGTAGAATATGTGCATCCGCACAGGAAAAGAAGGTCATGGCTCAGATGGATAGAGCGTCTGCCATGTAAGCAGGAGATCCCGGGTTCGAGTCCCAGTCGGGGCACACATTTTCACCTGTTCCCGTTGATATATATCAACGCCCGTCAGCAGCTGAAGGTATTAATATAAAATTCTAATTTCGCTCTAGACGGCTGCAGGTCATGAATGGATATGGTGTCTGTCCGACAGAACAGACACCATATCCATACAAGTATATAAAACTTGTGTGTGTGGGTGTGTGTAATCACATATTAACCTTACAGATTCTTGCACAGGTTCCCACCAAATCAAATCCTATGTTCTTTAAGAGGATACTAAAAATTTAACAACTGCTATGATACAGAATACACCACACAATTTCAGAGCGCCATAACGTCTCTCCTTTTGTCTTTGGTTTGTTTTAATTAAGATTTTCATGTATGGTGGCACACTTGCATGTAATGTACCCAACAGATACGCTGACATCTAGGGAGATTAACTAGCTATGCTAAAAATTTGTGTCGCTTCAAGGCTCCTCCCTCCGTTTGTCATGTGGAACTGGAAAAAAATGTTCGCTTAGTTGAATAACGCGAAATTCGACATTCTGTGACATGTAAAGCTCTCATATTGCCCTATTGAAAATAAAAACATAAGTCTATCTCATAACTATCGTGGGTCTCGTGATTCAATTAAGATAAAAAGTCAATAATAAAATTTTTGGGAAGTTTTAGTTTCTATTTACATATACCGGCTGCACCATTTCGTGACCGCGGAAGAGGTCACAAACGGCTAATTGAATACGTAAGATTTTTTTTCGACTTTAATATCAAGACTCGGCTCGGAAGGTGGTACCGTACGCTTTTTATAGTTGCGAATCTTTTAACGTAGAGGATTTGTCGCCTGGTTGTCATTAGCCAGCATTGTCGGGAAAACAGATTACAGAGGACTTTCATGGGAAGTGCCATCGAAAAGTATGTAAAGTAAGAAAGCAGTAGTATATTTGTGTGAGGAGCAATTGATGGTAGCAGAAAACGAGGGAGGTGATTATAAAGGCACTGAAGACGTGGAACTGACAAAAACCAACGCATAATGGGAGTCACTGACGAGAAGACATGGACGAAGAGTGTAGTGCACAGGGACACGATGATAAAAGAATACGAAAAACAGAAAAAAAAGAAAAATCAGAGTGAAAATGTTTGTTCCGAAAAATTATGACCGTCCTTTGCAGTGTGGGAATGTGTATAGCGGACAGAAATTCGGAAGGTTTCGCATTTAACAAACTATACTGCACATTATAACTAAATGAATTTTGAAAGAATTAACCGGCATTGGCTATTAAAAGTCATGACCGGATTCGCTCCACTAAAGACGCGTCTTCAGGTGATAAAGATTCTTTTTAATAGGTCATCGCCGAAAGGTAACTTTCCTAGAGCCATTCCCCATCATTCACATGTTGTAAACAAATACAGCGCTAAAAACGGCAGTCCTTATTTAAATCGAAAGGGGTAGCAGAGCCACGCCACTAGCAGGAAGGTGGTTGAACGGCAACAGGGAAGGCAGCGTCTTCTAGTGGTGCGAAACCAGAAGTGACGTTTAATAAAAAGTTTTTATCGCCAATGCGGAGTATTTATTTCAAAATGTGGAAGATTGGCTGCCGTTGATCGCAATTTAAAATAACGTACTAAGTGAATTGCATCACTGCCATTACTGCTGTAATCCCCTCAGCTAAAAATACGAATACTGAAGATTTCTCTTCGTTTTGCGATTTACCGAAACCATTAGACCGTTGGGAAATATTAGTTACTTCAGAAAGAGTAAGTAATAATTGTAATACGCTGTTGCGCAATGTTGCAATTCCGAATGTGATAGAATAGTAATCCAAACTTGGAGGAAGCTAATTATTGGTCTCAAAATAGAGACGTTTTGAAAAGGAAGAGCAACAATGTATGCAGAACGTCAAAAGTAATGCTGCAACCATTACGTGGATGTAGCTTCGAGATCGCTGATAAAAAAAACTTGTCAGTCTGATGATGAAGAGTATCCGGACAAAGGAAGTAAAAATCCTGAGCGGGAATCGACTTCTTTCGGACATTCGCTTTGGAGGTCGCTGCGTCGGCAGAGTTGAACACGGTGAAGGCTGCCTGCGCAAGTTATAATGAGACGGTTTGTGAGACCGTTTGCCCGGAGCGCTTCGCGGAAAGCGACCCGCTGCGCCGCGCCAGTAGCGAAAGCTGCCCCGCCAGCCGTGAAGTCTCCGGGTGAAGGTCTCTGCCAGGGTCACGATGTTTCGCGCCGCTTGTACTACTGCAGTTTCTCGCTTACGAGGAGAATACGGCGAACGTCATCACAAACTTCGCTCTGTGGTAAAGGGCTCAGAACATGCGAACACTCGACCGTTTCTGAGGAAAACACAGACCGAGATATAGAGTTATTTTCAGATACTTTATGTGTGTCATTAGGTCTACAACTTTGCTTCCACCGTTTTGCAATAGACAGCAGTAGCGGAAAGTGAAATTCACGTGGTTCGTCATAGGTGTAATACAATAAGCTTAGGCATCTGAAAACATAATGCCATAAAAATATTGGTCCGCATTTCTCGCCATTTGCGAGAAGTTTTAATTTTCTGCTTTAACATGAAGAAATCTGCAGCTGTGGCTCTTAAAATGTTGGGTAAGGCCAATAGTGAGGGAACTATTAATTAAAGAACGTGCAGAGAATGTTTTCAACGCCTTAAGAGCGGTGATTTTGATGTCGAAGACCGACATGGCGGTGACAGACAGAACATTTTCGTAGCTGCTGAAACAGACGAATACAGTCACAGGACATCATTATCGAAAGCAATTTATGCGTTCGAGCCCAGCACTGAAACACAAACGGCCACAATACAGCGATAGACACGTAAAGGTAATTTTGCAGCAGGTGAGTGCTCGACCCCATGTCGCAGAACCCGTCAAAATGTACACTACTGGCCATTAAAATTGCTACACCATGAAGATGACGCGCTACAGACGCGAAATTTAACCGACAGGAAGAAGATGCTGTGATATACAAATGATTGGCTTTTCAGAACATTCAGACAAGGTTGGCGCCGGTGGCGACACCTGCAACGTGCTGACATGAGGAAAGTTTCCAACCGATTACTCACACACAAACATCAGTTGACCGATGTTGCCTGGTGAAACGTTGTTGTGATGCGTCGTGTAAGGAGGAGGAATGTATACCATCACGTTTCCGACTTTGATAAAGGTCGGATTGTAGCCTATAGCGACTGCGGTTTATCGTGTCACGACATTGCTGCTCGCGTTGGTCGAGATCCAATGACCGTTAGCAGAATATTGAATCGGTGGGTTCAGGAGGGTAATACGGAACACCGTGCTGGATTCCAACGGCCTCGTATCAGTTACAGTCGAGTTGACAGGTATCTTATCCGCATGGCTTTAACGGATAGAGCAGCCACGTCTCGATCCCTGAGTCAACAGATGGGGACGTTTGCAAGACAACAAGCATCTGCACGAACAGTTAGAAGACGTTTGCGGGAGCATGGACAATCAGTTCGGAGACCACGGCTGCGATTACCCTTGACTGTGAATCACAGACAGGAGCGCCTGTGATGGTGTACTCTACGACGAACCTGGGTGTAAGAATGGCAAAACGTCATTTTTTTTTGGAAGAATCCAGGTTCTGTTTACAGCATCATGATGGTCGCATCCGTGTTTGGCGACATCGCGGTGAACGCACATTGGAAGCGAGTATTCGTCATCGCCATACTGGCGTAGCAACCGTCGTGATGGTATGGGGTGCCATTGGTTACACGTCTCGGTCACCGCTTGTTCGCATTGACGGCACTTTGAACAGTGGACGTTACATTTCAGATGTGTTACGACCCGTGGCTCTACCCTTCATTCGATTCCTGCGAAACCCTTCATTTCAGCAGGATAATGCACGACAACATGTTGCAGGTCCTGTACGGGCCTTTCTGGATATAGAAAATGTTCGACTGCTGCCCTGGCCAGCACATTCTTCAGATCTCTCACCAATTGAAAACACCTGGTCAATGGTGGCCGAGCAACTGGCTCGTCACAATACGCCAGTCACTACTCTTGATGAACTGTGGTATCGTGTTGAAGCTGCATGGGCAGCTGTACCTGTACACGCCATCCAAGCTCTGCTTGACTCAATGTCCAAGCGTATCAAGGCCGTTATTACGGTCAGAGGTGGTTGTTCTAGGTACTGATTGCTCAGGATCTATGCACCCAAATTGCGTGAAAATATAATCAGATGTCAGTTTTAGTATAATATATTTGTCCAATGAATACCCGTTTATCACTTGCATTTCTTCTTGGTGTAACAATTGTAATAGCCGGTAGTGTACATGGAAACGTTGAAATGAGAAGTCCTATCCCTCCCGCCGTATTCTCCACACGTTGCTCTCTCTGACTACCACCTTTTTAGATCAGTGGCATACAGTCTGGCTCACGAGCAATTCCGATCATACGAACAACTGTAAAATGGAAACTATTCATGTATCCCCACAAAAGACGCCCAGTTCTTCTGCCACGTAATTCGTATGCTACCTGAAGGATGGGAGAATGTAGTGGCCAGCGATGGGCAATACTATGTATCATAATTTTTTTGTAAGTTTTTCTCAATAAAGCCCCGAACTTCGAGAAAAAATGGCGGAAGCGAAGTTGTAGACCTAGTATTTACCGCGTGATATCCTCAGACGAAATAGTAAATGTTGGCACAGTGGTTAGCGTCACGTTTTTTTTTTTTTTTTTTTTTTTTTTTTTTTTAATTTTGTGTCTCTTTTCGACACCCGATCATTATGTTTAGTTTCGTTTTTCATTTATATTGTCATGTCTGTAAAAGATTACTGAACTATTGTTTTCCAGTGTATATTGATATAATGTTGTCCCTACTCGTCTACTAATTGTAATTCAGATGAATAAATTACAAGAAAAGGAATAAAAGTTATTTGAAATTTTTTCGGTGAAATTCCTTTAGTGTATCTTGATTCAAAATCAATTGCAAGCGTTAGTTTTCAAAAAAAATTGTTCAAATGACTCTGAGCACTATGGGACTTAACATCTGAGGTCATCAGTCCCCTAGAACTTAGAACTACTTAAACCTAACTAACCTAAGAACATCACATACATCCATGCCCTAGGCAGGATTGCAACCTGCGACAGTAGCGGTCCTTCGGTTCCAGACTGAAGGGCCTAGAACCGCTCGGCCACTCCGGCCGCCGTAGTTTTCCAGAAAGTGATCCGTTAGGCACGATTTTCCGCGAAGTTATTGACAACGCACGAAATCTTTCCAGAGTGAGGTAATACGAAGAAATGCCGCTGTGACAAACTTCCCTTCGCGCGATGCTCGTGGTGTTCGGAATATCTGTGTTTCGAATGTGTCTACGATCGGTATTATCCAAGATAACGCGTCAAATTTTCCCCAATAATGAACGACTGAATAAATTACAAGAATTAATATAAGAATTGACACGAGAATGAAATAACAGAATATTAGAATTTAAAGAGATTGTAGCACCTCAACATACCGTACACATAAATACACTGATAAGCCAGAAAATTATGACCGCCTACGTTATAGCCGGAATGTTTACCATTGGCAAGTGTAAGAGCGCCGACGCGTCGTGGCATTGAAGCAACGAGGGCTTGGTATGTGTCTGCAGTAGTTGGCATCACATCTGCACACATAAGTTACCTGTTGTTGTTGTTGTTGTTGTGGTCTTCAGTCCTGAGACTGGTTTGATGCAGCTCTCCATGTTCCCCTAAATTCCGGGCAGGCGAGCGATGAGTTCTGATGCCATGTTCAGTCACACCCCAGATGTGTTCGATCGCGTTCAGACCTGGCGAGTTGAGGGCCAGAAAATCAACTGGAACTCGCCACTGTGTTCTTCTAACCACTCCATCACACTGCTGACCTTGTGACATGGTGCATTATCTTATTGAAAAATGCCACTGCCGTCGGGGAACATGATCGTCATGAACGGCTGCACGTGATCTGCACCCAGTGTATGCAACTCCTTCGCCATCATGATGCATTGCAGAAGCTGCTCTGCATCCAGGGATGCCCATCAGAATGTTCCCCAGAGCATAGTGGAGCTGCCGTCAGCTTGTCTCCATTCCGCACTACAGTTCAAAATGGTTCAAATAGCTCTGAGCAATACGGGACTTAACTTCTGAGGTCATCAGTCCCCTAGAACTTAGAACTACTTAAACCTAACTAACCTAAAGACATCACACACATCCATGCCCGAGGCAGGATTCGAAACTGCGACCGTAGCGGTCACGCGGTTCCAGACTGTAGCGCCTAGAACCGCTCGGTCATCCCAGCCGGCGCACTACAGTTGTCCAGGAACTGTTCCCTGGAAGAGGACGGATTCGTGCCCACCAATCGGCGTGATTAAGAACGTGTCACCATTTATCAGACCATGCGACCCTCTGCCACTGAACCAATGTCCAGTGCCGAGGGTCAATTGTTGTGGTGTTAACGTTAGCACATGCATGTATCGTCAGCTTCGGAACCCCATTGTTAAGAGTGTTCGGTGCACTGTGTGTTCAGACACGCTCGTGTCCTTCCCAGCATTAAAATCTGAAGTCGGCTCCGCCATAGTTCGCCGCCTGTCGTGTTTTACCAGCCTGTGACATCCGACATCTGTAATGAGGGGTGGCCACCCAATCCCACGACGTCTGGACGTGGTTTCATCTTGGTTTAGCCACGTGTTGAAGACACTCACTACCTCACTCCTCGAACGCCTGCCAGGTCGTGTAGATCCCGAAACACCAACCCTACGGGGCATCAATAACTACCCTCTGTCAGATATATAGTATGCCTTCACCATTCTAGGCAAAGACACTACGCTCCATGATACCATATATACCATGCTTGTGTCGTTCCTCGCCAGGTGACGCTGCTATCGGCTGGACCGGTTTACATCGATAGTAGATCGGTGGTCATCATGTCTTTCTGTTCAGTCTATTACACTACTGGCCATTAAAATTGCTACAGCAAGAAGAAATGCAGATGATAAACTGGTATTCATTGGACAAATATATTATACTGGAACTGACATGTGATTACATTTTCACGCAATTTGAGTGCATCGATCCTGAGAAATCAGTACCTAGAACAACCACCTCTGGCCATAATAATGCCCTTGATACGCCTGGGCATTGAGTCAAACACAGCTAGGATGGTGTGTACAGGTACAGCTGCCCATGCAGCTTTAACACGTATTGTGACGAGCCAGCTGCTCGACCACCATTGACCAGACGTTTTCAATTGGTGAGAGATCTGGAGAATGTGCTGGCCAGGGCAGCAGTCGAACATTTTCTGTAACCAGAAAAGGCCGTACAGGACCAGGAACAGGCAGTCGTGCATTTTCCTGCTGAAATGTAGGGTTTTGCAGGGATCGAATGAACTGTCGAAACACATCTGAAATGTAACGTCCACTGTTCAAAGTGCCGTCAGTGCGAAAAAGAGGTGACCGAGACGTGTAACCAGTGGCACCCTAAACCATCACGCCGGGTGCTACGCCAGTATGGCTATGACGAATACACGCTTCCAATGTCCGTCCACCGCGATGTCGCCAAACACGGATGCGAACATTATGATGCTGAACCTGGATTCCTGCAAACAGAACCTGGATTCATCCGAGAAAAAGACATTTTGCCATTCGTGCACCCAGGTTCGTCGTTGAGTACACCATCGCAGGCGCTGCCGTCTGTGATGCAGCGTCAAGGGTAACCGCAGCCATGGTCTCCGAGCTGATAGTCCATGCTCTTGCAAACGTCATCGAACTGTACGTCCAGATGGCTGTTGTCTTGCAAACGTCCCCATCTGTTGACTCAGGGATCGAGACGTGGCTGCACGATACGTTAAAGCCATGCGGATAAGATGCCAGTCATCTGGACTGCTAGTGATACGAGGCCGTTGGGATCCAGCACGGCGTTCCGTATTACCTTCCTGAACCCACCGATTCCATATTCTGCTAACAGTCATTGGATCTCGACCAACGCGAGCAGCAATGTCGCGATAAGATAAACCGCAATCGCGATAGGCTACAATCCTATCTTTATCAAAGTCGGAAACGTGATGGTACGCATTTTTCCTCCTTACTCGTGGCATCACAACAACGTTTCACCAGGCAACATCGGTCAACTGCTGTTTGTGTATGAGAAATCGGTTGGAAACTTTTCTCATGTCAGCACGTTGTAGGTGTCGCCACCGGCGCCAACTTTGTGTGAATGCTCTGAAAAGCTAATCATTTGCATATGACAGCGTCCTCTTCCTGTCGGTTAAATCTCGCGTCTGCAGCACGTTATCTTCGTGGTGTAGCATTTTTAATGGCCAGTAGTGTGTGTGATAAATGTGTGATACTCACTGTGATACCCAATTTCAAATTTACAATTAATATGGCGTCCTAGTATTCCGTAATCTATAAAAACGTTCGTGTGGTAAAATTCTACGAACATGGCTAGATAAGTGAAAAACGTAACAATAACACAAAGTGAAACAACTATTGGCGTTTCGAACACAGGGCGCAAACTTATTAAGCCGGGACGCTAACCACTGAGCCACCATTTCGTCTGGGGACAGCGAGCTGTAAAAGGCACATATAGTATCTCGAAAATACCGCGGCAGCTTTGACCATCGTTTTTTCAGAAACGGTCGAGTATGTACGGATAAATCGAGATATGTATTCGCTTATTTTGACTCCTCTTCCACTGAGTGAATTTCCTGGGAAATTGAGTGATGGCATTCGCAGTGTTCTCCTCGTTAATATGGTAACAAACGGTGACGTACGATGTACGAGTGTGCTTATGGCCCTACAGATTTGCCTAGAATTATTATTTCTGAATCAAGCTTTGCGTTGGTCTATCGTCCTAATTCCGCAGTTCCCCTGTCTGCTGCTTCTAGGTTTCCTTAAGAGGAATTTATGAATGGACTACAAAACCCACAGAACGCCTGTTGATTTTAATCATGCCTATTTTCGTTCCTCGTTTTTCAGGCACCAATTTATTGTTTCATGTACACTATTGAACCAAATTGTGCAAAGACCGGCAAGTAAAGCGGATTTGACTAACTGAGAGGCGGACCCGACAATATTGAAGGAGGCAGGGAGCCTTCTGTTGCCAGTAGAGAAGGAGCAACAGCGGAATGGGTCTGTCAGGAGAGTTCAGTTTGACTTCGAACGTGCGTTAGTCACTGAGTGTTATCTGACTAACACATCTGTCGGGGAATTTCAAGCATTCTAAAGCTACCTGAGACGCCCTGCTAAACCCGCAGGACAGGACAGGGGCCAAAATAAGCGGCTGTCAGTTACACTCGAACATAGAACCTTTTATTTGATCAATCATTAAAAGAGCCAAGAAAAAAAAAAACGCAGTTTTAGTTTTGTAACTTAATTAGCGTATGAATGCTCCGTACAATCTTATGTCTTAAGGGCAGGACCACTTTAATTTATGACTTCTGAAAGCCAATAACTTAAAGCTGAACCACAACCAGAAATTTAAAAGGCAAAGCCTTATCTTAAATGGTTCAAATGGCTCTGAGCACTATGGGACTCAACATCTTAGGTCATAAGTCCCCTAGAACTTAGAACTACTTAAACCTAACCAACCTAAGGACATCACACACACCCATGCCCGAGGCAGGATTCGAACCTGCGACCGTAGCAGAACCGCGGTTCCGGACTGCAGCGCCAGAACCGCTAGACCACCGCGGCCGGCCCTTATCTTAGAACAGTTCCTTAATTAGGCTGTAGGCCCAAAGAATCTGACACTTTAAGAGCAAAACAACTTAAATTCAAAATCAGCTGAAGGCCCAACATTTAAAACTTAATAACATTAATTTTAAAAATGCCAAATGCTTTATGTAAAACAGTTCTTAAATTAGGATGAAGGCCCAAACCATCTGACGCCTTAAGCGCAAAACAGCCTTAATCTAAAAATCGGCTAGAAGCCATAAAAGTACAAACAACAAGAACAAACAAGAAAAGGCAGTACACCCAAGGGCGCTCAGAAGTTGCGAGGGTCGGCCTGAAATTCAAACACTAACGCTTAGGTGAGACAGGCAGTCGGCCCAACCATTGTCGATCCGACGACAACCCAACCGACAGACAGTCAACGGACTCACCGACAAGCTATCCTCCGCTTCACCCGACCAGCACACGAGAGGGAGTTCAAAGGAAGAACGTAGAAGGTATTGGCCCCCACAACCAATTACACATTGAGCTGTCAAACTATGCACCATGCTGGGCAGCGACAACACGATGAGGAAAACACACTGCCTGAATTTACGTCAACGGCCAGAGCAGGTAACCGAAACGTTAACGGTTACAAGTCAGAAGATTCCGCTGGTGCACTTCAATTCAAAATAACCAAGTACAGTTAACGCCGCCGGAGGGTGGCTAAAATTTGCCAACTTGAAAACACACGTTGTTGCTCACGGGAATATCCCAACAGCCGACAACGAACTCCAAAAGACACAATGTGAACAGTCGTGACTTGCTGGTAGATTAGGTCAAAACTCAACTTCCCTGTCCAGGATCGGTGAGCCACGAACCTCGTAGCAATGGGAACAGCACCACACACTCCGACACAGCATAGAGGCCGCCAGCGGCCTCGGCCAAACTACGCGCCGCGGAGATTTCCTCGCTGCTCCACGCCAACCGACCAACTCATCGCACACAGTCCATCCGGAAACTACAGGGTGTTACAAGAAGGTACGGCCAAACTTTCATGAAACATTCCTCACACAGAAAGAAAGAAAATATCTTATGTGGACATGTGTCCGGAAACGCTTACTTTCCATGTTGGAGCTCATTTTATTACTTCTCTTCAAATCACATTAATCATGGAATGGAAACACACAGCAACAGAACGTACCAGCGTGACTTCAAACACTTTGTTACAGGAAATGCTCAAAATTTCCTCCGTTAGCGAGGATACACCCTCCGTCGCATTGAATCCCTGATGCGCTGATGCAGCCCTCGAGAATGGCGTATTGTATCCCAGACGTCCACAATACGAGCACGAAGAGTCTCTACATTTGGTACCGGGGTTGCGTAGACAAGAGCTTTCAAATGCCCCCATAAATGAAAGTCAAGAGGGTTGAGGCCGGCCAGGAGAGCGTGGAGGCCATGGAATTGGTCCGCCTCTACCAATCCATCGGTCACCGAATCTGTTGTTGAGAAGCGCACGAACACTTCGACTGAAATGTGGAGGTGCTCTATCGTGCATGAACCACATGTTGTGTCGTACTCGTAAAGGCTCATGTTCTAGCAGCACAGGTAGAGTATCCCGTATGAAATCGTGATAACGTACTCCATTGAGCGTAGGTGGAAGAATATGGGGCCCAGTCGAGACATCACCAACAATGCCTTCCCAGACGTTCACAGAAAATCTGTGTTGATGACGTGATTGCACAATGGCGTGCGGATCCTCGTCAGCCCACACATGTTGATTGTGAAAATTTACAATTTGACCATTTTGGAATGAAGCTTCATCCGTAAAGAGAACATTTGCACTGAAATGAGGATTAACACATTGTTGGATGAACCATTCGCAGAAGTGTACCCGTGGAGGCCAATCAGCTGCTGATAGTGCCTGCACACGCTGTACATGGTACGGAAACAACTGGTTCTTCCGTAGCACTCTCCATACAGTGAAGTGGTCAACGTTACCTTGTACAGCAGCAACTTCTCTGACGCTGACATTAGGGTTATCGTCAACTGCACGAAGAATTGCGTCGTCCATTGCAGGTGTCCTCGTCGTTCTAGGTCTTCACCAGTGGCGAGTCATAGGCTGGAATGTTCCGTGCTCCCTAAGACGCCGATCAATTGCTTCGAACGTCTTGCTGTCGGGACACCTTCGTTCTGGAATCACGTACCGCGCCACGGCTATTGCCCCGTGCTAATCCATACATCAAATTGGCATCTGCCAATTCCGCATTTGTAAACATTGCACTGACTGCAAAACCACGTTCGTGATGAACACTAACCTGTTGATGCCACGTACTGATGTGCTTGATGCTAGTACTGTAGAGCAATGAGTCGCATGTCAACACAAGCACCGAAGTCAACATCACCTTCCTTCAATTGGGCCAACTGGCGGTGAATCGAGGAAGTACAGCACATACTGACGAAACTAAAATGAGCTCTAACATGGAAATTAAGCGTTTCCGGACACATGTCCACATGACATCTTTTCTTTATTTGCGTGTGAGGAATGTTTCCTGAAAGTTTGGCCGTACCTTTTTGTAACACCCTGTATATGCGCCAGGCCAAAGATAGTCCAAGGTGCGGATATCGATACACATGGCTGCTGCGACCCGCGGAAAGAGAGGATAACAGCATAATCGCGATAACTGCGGGAGACTAAACACAGAATAGCAACCAAGATTTAATCCAATGCATAGAATGAGCCAGCCACGGCTCACTACCGACGTCGACTGTTAGTTGGTGATGCGAAAAAACAACCGCAGATAACCGAGACCTGGCAGACCTCATTTACTGTCGGTTAGGGACCGTCGAATATCGAAGATGATGGTTGTAAAAACTCGCACGGGATCAGCGAAATGAATCGGTCTTGAGCTCCAAGTAGGGTGCGAAAAAGAATTGTATATAGTGGTCATAACTGTCATAAGCCACACGTTACTGTAGGCAAAGCAAGCAACACTTAAGGTGGTGTCAACAGCGATGTCACTGGACAGTGGAAGACTGGCAACGAGTGACTTTGAGTGACAAATCACGCTATACCCTGCGGCAATCCGTTGGAAGGGTTTAGATTTTACGGATGCCTGGCGATCATTACCTGCCATCATATATAGTTTCAACAGCATAGTACAAGGAGGTGGTATTACGACATGGGAGTGTTTTTCATGTTTAGGGTGTGGTCTCCTTACAAAAAAAAAAAACTTTAAATACGGAAATATGTGAACACAGTTTACAGAATTTACTTTGTACAGCAGAGGAACTACAGTTTATTCCCTTGTCTAAAGCCGCAGTTGCCATGGAAACATTGTCGATAGCTCTGCCTCTCTTGATTTACTTAGAGGCTGGCCGCGATTACAGCATGGAGCTTATACGCAGCAAGATCACGAGGCTAACGCAGGCTGACCGCGTTTAACGCAGGCGAGGCAGCAATCCAGGTATCACTCGCTCATCAGCTGCAGTATAGGTAACAGCACTGAACGGAACCCTGAGCTACTCCGCGCTACGGACGCAGATATCTACGACGCGCAAGAAATACCTTATTTAAATCCATCCAAAATGTTTTCATGGCAACTACCTCTGGGGCAAGAAGAATAAAATATTTGCCAAATCAGTAGCGTGTACCGCTCTGTTGGATGGACTTGTAGTGTTTGTAGGATGTGGTTTGAATTATAGTGTAGATACCAATGATATCTTTATTGGTGGTAATGGCTGGCTTGCCGTAGCAAATGTTAGAGGTAACACTTCTGTTTTTAGTGTACCTAGACTGGGAAGTATTTGCGAACGTGTTGTTATAGCTTATCGTACGTATCATTTTGGTCATGAAGCAGCATCTGCGGGGCTATGGTTTGTGGACAGTCCCGGCGGAGGTTCGAGTCCTCCCTCGGGCATGGGTGTGTGTGTTTGTCCTTAGGATAATTTAGGTTAAGTAGTGTGTAAGCTTAGGGACTGATGACCTTAGCAGTTAAGATTTCACACACATTTGAACAATTTTTTTGTTTATGGACAATAACATTCCAGATGTGGACTGGTCCGCCTACAGTCCCGCAAGGAACATCTGTGGGACGAGACAGAACGCTGAGTTCGCTCCAAACCACAGAGTTCGAAAATATTACGTTCTTTGGCTTTCGCTCTTGATTGAGATGTGGCTGCCATTCATCCACGGACATTCAGACTGCCCACTGAAATTGTTTCCAGCAGAGTTCTACACTCCATAAGGGCGAGCGTTGGACACACCCTACGTTAATGTCCACTAACAAGCCTCGGGGTACTTGAAAATGTTGCTAGTTTCCGCTCTGTATCTCTTTCACATGCATATAGAACGTACCATCCTAGATAGTTAACCATCGTTTTCATTATCAACAAGTTTTGACTTTCTGTGATCTTTTTCCCTCGAAAACCTTTTTATTTCATTTTAATATCTTTATTTATACCGAACAGGTGAGTTATAGAGCTGGACTCATGCTTGCGAGGTATTTTAAATAATTATATCTGATTTATTAAACATTAAAAAAGATAATCTCTTGGTTACGGATATGCAGCAATGATCAACAGCGATGCACTTGACTAAAATAAGCAAGCAATTCAGCTGTTGCCGAGAAATGCCTCGAATACAGTGACGAAATTAAATACTGTGAGACCAGTATCTTGGTGCAAACTTTAAGTTTCTTGGACAGCATAATTAAGGCGTCTATCGAAATAAACATGTCAGAAAACCTAATAAACAGGGACAGAGATTTCGGTACAAACAAAGCCTGAGATCCGGCACTCTGTTTATTAAACCGAGCGAGTCGGCGCAGTGGTGAGCACACTGGACTCGCATTCAGCAGTTAAATTTCGCGTACGGCCATCTAGACTTATATTTTCTGTGGTTTCCTTTAATTTCTCCAGCCAAAGGCTGGGACACTTCCGTTGAAAAGGCACGGCCTATTTACTTCCCCATCCTTGCAACGTTTCGAGCCTTTCTTCCATCTCTAATGACCTCAATGTCGACGGGTTGATAAACCCTAGCCTTCCTTCCTTCTTTCCTTCCAGTTCTTAAGGTCTGTTGGCCATCCCATACACCAGGGCTGGGAAAAACTGAGAGAATATGCGTTTCACGGAAAACCAGTGGTGCTCCGAAAAACAAGAGAGCATCATAGGGCGTAGTGGGTGTCGGGAGGGACAAAACATAATTAAAATGCTTATACGCCAGCCTTGTCTGCTCAAAACTGGGACTTCCAACTCCGGACAGATCAAAATACGCAACCCTCCAAGGATCCCAAATTTCATTGAAGAGTAATGAATTCTATGGCACTTGATCTGTGATTGTAATTACGTATCTGTAATGGCATAATAAAATAAAAGACGGCAATGTACCAGAATGCTGCTATAATTGCTAACTGCCAGACATTTTACATTATCAATAGCCCTATTTCGGCGTTATCGCCATCTTCAGGCTATCTGCAACCAAATAAGCTTTGTTAAAAGTTGTAACTATAATTATAAGTATTTACAGTTTTGTTTTACTGTCTGCTAGTACTTACTTCCATACTGCGTGGTGGTTCTGTCGGAGTATTATAATTTTACAGTTGCGTGGGTCGTTGCAAACTGCAGCCAAGTTATTAAACGTTTATCTTAATCTCTATTAATTGCTGTTTTTCGCAGATGTAAGCTAGCTCTTTTATCACTTGTATATACTGTTGCGATTTTGACAAATATGATTGACAGCTATTCCAGCGATGCTGTATGGTTGCAGTTCGTTTATTCATTTGTCTGCGTATCGTAATCATCTATGGCGTGGTATTATAACCTTTGTTATCTTTTCGTGGTGTCTATGTGTTTGTATTTTTATTTTATTACGATCAGCCCGAATCGAGCTGTATGATTCAGTAAAGATATTTAGAAAAATTTTATGTTTTAGATCAATTTTTTCGTTTAATATTCGCCTGTCTGTGAGTGTATATAGATTTCGATCTCTTTCAAAACGTTTATTTTAAATCATTCTGGTGGTGTATGTAAGATTTTCATTATATTTGTTGTGTGATCAGCTTCATGATTTTCTTTTTTAAAAAACAGATCCTGAGCATATATTCGCCTAAACAACAATATAGCACAAGGATTTGCTAAATTTTTTTTTTCAGGGATTCTCCGACAGAATATGAGTGAGCCTGAGCAAAGTTTGGACTTGAAAGTGCGAGAATTACTGTTAAGATTTTTAGTTCTGGTGGTAGGTTTTGCAAGTAGATACAGTAGAATACAGCACGCCTTTCTGCACGTTGTTAGAACTGCTCCTTCGTGAATGAGAACGGTTACCCAAGAATATAATGCTGTATGTTATAAGTGAATGAAAATTAGCAAAGTAGACTAGTTTTCGCGTTAGACTATCACTTGTTACAGTTACTGTTCTGATGATAAATACAACAGCACTGAGATCCTCAACATGGGCCTTCTATGAACACCAAGGAATCTGAATTGTTCAGGCAAAGTTATCACATGTCCATTTTGTGTAATGAAAACAACTGTTGAAGCTCAATTGTGTGTTAGAAACGGTAAAAACTGAGTCTCCTTGAGACTATGAACTTACGCCTTAATTGTGCTATTTGACACACTGCGTAAGTTGTGGTTATTATACGTCACTGCTTAGCTGGTGTCGTCAGAAAACAGAAATGTTTTAGAATCACTTGCTATATTAGAAGGCATATCATTTTTACATGCTTGGTGGCTATCAACAGACCGAAATGTTTGGAAGGGTGTTGAACGGTGAGTGGAGCTGAGAAATAATTGTTAAGAAATTATTCGATACTTTGTGCAGTTTTAGAGTTAATTAGCAGTGAAGTTAGCCAATCAGGCAGATAGACGTCCAAATTCAAGTGAATCGCCAGATACATTTAATGTCAGTTATTCTCATAGCGTAGATGATAGTGTACGAGACTTCCCAGCCTTTGACATGGGTTCGACCCTTACTACTGTGTCTTGTCCAATTTTAGTATCGCTCTCTTGTTCGGTTTTAAGAACCCGAGCACAACACGTTTGGTGACAACGTCTCCGGCAGTCCGCTTGAATTTTCGTGCGCAACGGCCTGATGGATAAACTTCCAAGCTCATTGACTTGGAAAGAGCGCAACATATCGAATCTTTTTCTTAACAGTTATTTCCCAGCATTACACTGCAACCTCCTTACAAGTTTTCCAGACTGTTTCTAGCCACCCTGTATAAGAAACAGTAGTGGCCCAAATACTGACCACTGACACACCCCAAACTTAACCCAGCCCCAACTAGATCCGACCTCATAGTTGCTCTCATTACTGTGGGGGAATGATCTTTTGCCGTCTGCTCTTCAAGTACGAGAGGAACCAATAATGAGCAACTCTTCTCATACCTTTATGGTCCAACTTCGTAGTAATTCTTTGATCACCACAAGCAAACGCCTTAGTTAAATAAAAGAAGACGGTACATTGAAGGAATTATGATGTTGATACAAGTCATTCCGATGAGGTAGAACGAAACCACAAACTCATGATAAATCATCCGAACGTGAACAAAATTTAGGTAAAATGTAAAATGTGTGTATAAAACTAGACTCTTTAATTTTAGATAGGATGTAGAAGTTGTGTTAGTAAATCAAACTAAAACGGGGCCGGTTTCGTTTTAAGAATTAACAGTGTTTGAATATAGTCATTTACGAAACTACATTTTAACTTCGCGTTACAGAGAAAAGTGCGCTTCGAAAAGTTTTCTTTGAGTCTTATTCCTAGTGAATATTCTAGAATTACACCACGACGGCTTAAAAGAAGTAGGGACGCGGCCATAAATGGAAACGAAACGAAAAGCCTCATAAAGTATTCAATAATTCAGAATTTCAGCGTAGACTGAAGTGTTCACCTAAAATTATTTGTGTACAGAGAGAACAAAATTTCAGATCTTCCTGAGCTCGTGGTGATTTCTCTCAGGAGAATGTGTACATGAGAGGAATAATTCAAATGAAAAGCGTCGATCGTGTGAGAGAAAGGAGCTGGTTACTTGGTCCCTGTGCCGAAGTCACATCCGTGAGGGTGTGAATAAGTTTTTTTAAAAAACTTGTTTAAAATAATTATTACTTTTATAGCGATATGTAAAGATGAAATTCATGCTTTCTGTGTTCCCAGAAGCCGCAGTGTTTCTGTAAACAAAACTGATGACTCCGATATAGTGCGGACCATCTCCTCACCTCCATGTTATCAGAGCTACTGATCTAGGAGAAAGGATACTGACAGGCAAGAGCTTGGCCCTAAGCTGAACGTTAAAAAGATGTATATTCTGCATGTTGTATGGAGCAATGAATATAAGTGGTCTCCTGTGAAGTCCAACTTTAATCTTCATTTTAACTGCACAGGGGAGGTGTGCGCCAGAATTGGATACTTGTGTAGTAAACAATTTGAAACAACTGACAAGGACTAAGAAAGGGTTTTTCAAGTTATTGTGGAGGGCACAACAGAAATCTTAAAATGGCTCTAAATCTACTGAAGCCACTAAAACAATAAGATCAAAACTATTGATGGAGCAGCCCTTGAATCTGGACATTCCTATCTTCCTAGTATTTCGTATATGTTGGTTAATTCAGAAGAATGCGGTCCAACAAAGAGAAATTTCTTCATTTGATGACTCCGTGGATAGAGTAAAAAATGCTAAAATAAAGTCATTGCAGGTAACTGTCATGCCACATGAAGAATTCTCATCTACTCTCTAATTAAAAGGAAAAGAGCCATTGATAGAATGGATGTAAATTGGCTGAAAATAAAGCAGCTGCAGTTTGAGAAGAGCGTACCATTCACCACGAAATTTAAGAAGTAACACAACCCTGGCACCCATTTCTGTTTGATAATTCTTAAAGAGAGTCAGGATGGTGCATTGAGTTCTCTAGCATTAGTTGAGCCAGAGAAAATGTATGCATTGTAAACACCAGAAACAGAAGGAAAGAAAGAAGGGTACAATGGATGTATACCTTTTATTTCTCCACGTCAGGACGCTTTCTTCAGAACTTGCCTACGCACGCAATCATCATATCAGGAAAAACGTGCCATCAACAATTTAGAAGAAAAGGACGACACTAAACCACTTTACAACAATGAAATTGCTGAGCAGTGTATTCTCATTTTAGATCAATTTTGTAAAGATCGTAATATTAAGTGCAGGAGTATTGTACGTTCATTTAAATTGTGATGTTTTGTAATAACTGCACAACAAAATAAACTAACATTTTCGGCATTAAAATAATTGGTCGTTAGTTTTGCAAGCAAGAATGTCACAAAAAATTTTGTAGTTCATTAGTAGTTTTTGTTTTTCACTTTTTTCAGACTCCTGTTGTTCTCCAAAACATCTTTCTGGACTTACAGCACTTCTGCTCTACATTTCTCAAATATGCAGTTCCCATACCCACAGATATGACTCCTATACACAGCCGAGGCCACATGTCATGGAAGCTACGAGTATCAACACACCGATGATCATATAGCTATGAGGCATCATATCGTAGATGTTTCTCTGCAATTGTTCTATTTACGTCAAAGTCATGAGTAACTATCAGCCAGAAATGTGATCGTTAGGTAATATTAATAGAATAAAATGTCACTTTCACTTTCTGATCTACAGAGCAAAAATTTATTAATGAATGTTTATATATTACTATCATCTATTCATCTGTGTTCTGAAAATTGTCATTTTTCTGTAAACGAAAGTAACAACAGCTGAAATTGGTGCATATGATCTTTTTATTATTTATTTATTATTTTACGCGTAGTAGACCCTTTGTGGATCACGTGAAGCTTCTACAGTTCCTTCTGCGGTTTTTCCATGAGATCTTCGTTTTCCCGTTCATGGCTTTCTTTCATCCGTCCGCTTTGTCTTTTTGGCTCTTGTCTCTGGCTGGTCTTCCCACTTGTCTATTTTGCTTCTGTAGATGTTACGGTCTGCAGTGTCCTGAATGGCGAGTTGAGCATCAGTGAGGTCTCTGCGTACTTGTTCGGCCCATGTGTTACCTTTAAGGTTTTCAGTGGCACTATCTGGCGTGTGAGTCTATACTCAGGGAGTCTGTATGTGTCCATAGAATTTTAGGCGTCTTTTTCTAATGTCAGCAGCAATATTTGAAATTTTCTCTGTAGTTTTGTTGGTTTGCAGTCTACATCCAGTTTCAGTTTTTCGTGGTCCAAGGATTTTCCTAATGATCTTTCGTTCTTCTTTTTGTAGATTTTGTAGTACCATGGAGTGACAAGGTTTCTGTTGTTGCGTATAGCACCTCGTGTTTA
Source organism: Schistocerca piceifrons (assembly GCF_021461385.2). Classification (NCBI taxonomy): domain Eukaryota; kingdom Metazoa; phylum Arthropoda; class Insecta; order Orthoptera; family Acrididae; genus Schistocerca; species Schistocerca piceifrons. Next base: position 116,479,795 of record NC_060138.1, read on the forward strand.
ATGACAGTGCTGTAGTGCCTGATTTTTACATGCATGGACAAGCACTTTTTATTGTAAAGTTGGTGTGTTCGACCGTAGGCTCTCTTTAGTTTCCGTGCTCGAATTTCTTGAGACTTTTTTCTAGTCCAGTGGGTTCAAAAATTTCCCCCAGGTATTTAAAATGTGGAACTCTGTTTATCCGTCCATATTTTGTGGTGAGATTCTGTATGTTTAAGAGAATACACATAAATTCTGTTTTCTCAAAAGAAATTTGCAAGCCAACCTTCTCGGCGCGTTCCTTGAGTATTTCCATTTGACGCGTTGCGTTTTGTTCACTGTCTGTCAAAATTGCAAGGTCATCGGCAAAAGCTAGGCAGGTGACTTCAGTTTTCCTTCCAATCTTCATTGGTTTCCATAGGCCACGTTTTCTAAGCTCGCTCTCCCATTCCATTATGACTTTATCCAAAAAGATATTGAACAGAACTGGATATGGTCCGCCTCCTTGTCTTACTCCAGTTCTTATCTCAAAACATTCCGAGATTTCCCCCATTAATTTTACTTTAGAGGTTGTGTTGGAGAGTGTCTACTCAATGAGCTTACGTGTTTTCTGGTCAATACCGAGTTCTATTAGTGTGTTGTCAAGGGATTTACGGTCGACTGAGTCATACACCCTCTTGAAGTCGACGAATATCCATATGGTGGGCTTATGTCTAATAGCTCTGTATTTCAACGTTGTTTTCAGATTAAAAATTTGTTCAGGGCAGGAAGTTCCGGGTCGGAAACCCGCTTGATACTCCCCAACCTTGTGTTCAATTTGTTCCTGTGTTCTCTGCAATAGGCATGAAGAGAAGATCTTGCAGGTGACTGGTAGAAGTGAAATGCCTCGTTAGTTGTCGACATCCGTTCTGTCTCCTTTTTTGTGCATGGGATGGATAATTATTATTAATTGCAAACCTGCACATAACTGTATTTTCAGTTAGTCGACTTGCCTATACTTTTTCACACGTAACTATGTTACTTTCAATCAACAAAATCAATTAACAGATAACTACGTATTAGCGCTTTAAGGTGGATCATATTACAAGCTGACCATTACAGAAATAGCTTGTGCAGTGTGGGTTTACGGAAAGTTTGTTACTGAACCATTCTGCTGCACTGCACTTAAAAGATACGTACATATTTCACTTCTTGCCACAACCCACAAACCTAACATCTGTGACTGAAAGAATATGTTTCAACTACTGTAACGGTGTGTAACAGAACAACTGGGTTAATCTTTTCTATGATATATATCTGTCCACATAGTTAACTCCTGAACGATTTCAATAATTAATAATTTTATCTACACATTAGACAACAAATTTTTCTAAGTTAGTGCATCTGGAATACATTCACCCACATAATGGCAAATTTACATGACTCACGGTATATATTCTGCTAATGATAGAAGTTTGTAAGGGAGTTGCGTCTTGTGGTAATAGTTTTACATGCAACTGACTACATAGGAAAAGTGCACTGCAAGCAGTGTGAACTACCTAAACATAATAATAACATATTCTAGCGAAGTTAATTACTGGCATTGCTCTACAACCTGCGCGGCGACTTGCTCTTGCAATCTTGCTCTGAGCACTGACGATATGTTATTTCAGCGACTGTATGTAATTCATGCTCGTTTTTGCTGCTTTTGTGTTTGCATAGGGGACCCAGGTTAACGAGAATTGCAGCTTCGCAATTATTTAGGTTTTCACCCGACCACCGAGCGCTATGTCCGGTAGTCCAGAGAACAACTGCCTTCAGTGTGACACCCACTCAAAAAACATAATTCATCTAGTTTCTAAACAGTCGTAAAGTATTAACCTAGCGGGAAAAGTGTATATGACTTTCATTAGTGTTAATTAGGTCTACAATATGAAGTAAGCAAGAGACAGTCAATAATTTTTAAAAGAGTGAAAAAAATTAAAATGATTTTTCTTTCCTGTTAGCTATTAAAGGCTTAAAGAACAGGGAAAAATGTACAGAACCCTTTATGTAGAAAATTCTTTTAGGATATCTAATGAGGTGCTAAAGTTGATTGAAGATGAGCTCTTGAGCTGCCGAAACTCAACGAAGGTCGATATTCAACAGTTAAATTCCCAACCCACTAAATTTTTTCTTAGTCTTAGACCATTCATTTTGAAAACAGAAAGGAAAGACGAATGGGTCTTCAAAATGGGCTATAAGCTGAAATTCCTGAGATTTGCAGATGACTTTGTGCTGTTTGTAGATAAACCAGTTAGAGCTACACAAGGAAATAAGGCACATAAATTTTTGCGAATATAGGTTGTTTATTACGAGTACAAACGGATGGGACGAATAGAGGACAGTGAAACAGGCAAATGATAATAATAAACATAGGTTCAGAAACTGGGAATCTATGCACAAGTACAACACTTAAAATTTGGTAACTATTCACGTCTATGGTTATATTTATTTCGAAATGCCGCCAAGTGTGGCATAAACTACAAAGTGATAATCTGCCCTTATTTCATTTCTGGATTCCTGAAGTGCTCGTAAAGAGAGTTGAGATAACAAGTGTTTCAGTCGTGACGCGCTAATACCGTGGCCTTCTAAAGTCCGCGACTTGAACTCGTTGGGTTTTCTTGTCTGAGCATACTTAAAAGTTTGGTATATACCAGCCCTGTCGATAGTCGATGAGTTCCAGCAACACACTGTGGGTGGTCGTCAAAGAATTTAAAACACAACAGGGATTTTTGAACGTGGACAGGCATCGAAAAACCTACGTGTTGAAACCTGCCTTCATATGAACAGCGACCATCAAGAGCTTGTTGTAATGTGTATGGCCTCATGTACATGTGCAGCCTGGATACTTGGGGACTCTGTTACAAGGTGATCATGTACTCAGTCGTAATACATCGTATTGCTAAGATTAATAAGACAAGATTTTCACATGTGAGATTCGTTATGCAAGTAGCGGGAAGACGCCGAACCCAATCCAACGTTCGTTGGTTGGCTGATTTTGGAGAGGGGATCAAACAGTGACGTCATCGGTCCCATAAGACTAGGGAAGTATGGGGAAGGAAGTCATCTGTGTCCTTTCAAAGGAACCATCCCGGCTTTTACCTGTTGGTTGGTGGGTTGATTTAGGAGAGGGGACCAAACAGTGACGTCATCAGTCTCGTACGATTTAGGAAGGATGGGGAAGGAAGTCATCCATGCCCTTTCAAAGGAACCATCTCGGCATTTGCCTGTTGGTTGGTTGGTTGATTTGGGAGAGGGGACCAATCAGTGACGTCGTCGGTCCTGTAGGATTAGGGAAGGGTGGGGAAGGAAGTCATCTGTGCCCTTTCAAAAAACCATCCCGGCATTTACCTGAAGTGGTTTAGGGAAATCACGGAAAACCTAAACCCGGATGGGCAGATGCTTGTTTGAACCGTCGTCCTCCAGAATGTGAGTCCAGTGTGCATTTTACTTTTCTGTTTAGAAAAAAGGCTTCACAGTGATAAAATGCAATGATGTTGTTCTTTGCAATGATTGTTAATTTAGCATAATAAATTCACAGTATTGTTTCGTGTGACAAAGTATTTTTTCATGTTCATGTTGTGGTTAGGTGTTACTTAAATTTTAGGTCCTCATAATTAACAGCAGACTTATTTCATACTTGTTAATCTGATAATGGTGACTGAGCTTCATCGAAACTTGTCATGTAGACGTTCTGTAATTTACTGCAACTATGGCTTCACTACTGTGCCGAAGTCAAATAAATTTAAAAAAAAATGCTTTATACGAGTTCTTCTGCCCTCAAGCCTCAAAGAAGGTGAATATTTAACACTTAAAGCTCGATTCTCACAAAACTTTTTTTTACTATTAGAGCATTCATTCTGAAAATTAGAACTAGTCGTCAAAACAGGTTATAAACAAAAAAGCCTGTGATTTGCAGATGACTTTGTACTGTTTGGAGATGTGCCAAGAATGCAAGGCAATAATACACTTCAATTTCTCTCTATATATCACAGTCAGTTTATCAAAGCTGCAAAAAAATAGATACACATGAGACATCCATTATGTGTGTTTACAAGAGCGTCCTTGTTTGGAATTATTTAATTAGTTGTAGTTGCAATTTGACTTGCAGTCGCCTATGTATTCGTACATTTATGTTACCAACATATGTCTAACAAGAATTTTCCATAGTTGTTGCAGACCTTTTTAAAATTGAACAACACCGCATCCGCCTCCTCCTGCTTTCCTCAGTTCATGGCAATCTATTATATTCGCAGTGAAGTTTCAATTTATTGTATGCTAGTATGCTCATGTATTTCCATTGTGTTTCAGAATCTCTTTACCTTACTCACTTTTTTCCCCAACAAAAGAGGCCAGTAACATCTAAAATTCCTCCAGCTGTGGAATGCCGTTAAGGTCATACGCTGAAACCATTTTTGGCTATTTATGTAGTATGGAGCACTCAACAGCAGCTACAATTTTTTTGTTGCAGATAAAGAGATGGTAGTGAGACGTTCACCGGCTAGGTACTGCTGAAATACATTGTTTTAGAATTAGCTGATCACCTTCAACCGTCAGGAAATATCTTAGGTCGGGTTGCTATCGCAAATCCTGTTTAACGAGTAGAGCGATTTTGCTGTTGCATAGACGACAGAACAATGTGGTAATATAAATTGTTTGTCAGAGACCGTTAGAGACGGCAGTGCGCAGTACATGATCCCAAAACCGAGCAACATATAAGCCAGTGGTGACATATGACGAAACTGATGAAATCCAAAGTATAAGTCACGGTTCTTCGATCTTTCGAGGCTAAAAAATATGGATCACGAGCTCTTCATTGAACGAGGTAGCACAGTTAACCAACAGTAGCGCCTTCGTATGCAAAAAGGGTAGAACGAGGCACATCAGGAGAAATGAACCTCGTTATAGATATCAAAAAATAGGCTGCTTCAGCTCGACAATGCCACCATTCATACCACGCTGAGAATGAGACAATCTGTCAGATTAATTTCTGTACTGGGATGAAAGGGGTATAAAATAGAAGCCTTATCATGACATATGAAGTTTGAAGAAAAACACCTAAAACACAGGAAATGGCATTTACGGAAGCAAGCAATCAGCTCGGATGGTAGTTGATCAAATGACTCGAAAGAATGTGTAATGGTGACTACACAAGTAAGTTCATGTTTGACAAGCTTGTGAAAGGATGCTTTACCGTTGTTGGATAAATTTGTGCAAGGATCAGGACTGTAAAAGCAGCTTGATGCTTGATCTGATTTCAATTATGCATGTTTTAGCAAGTGCAAGCGTGTACATGCTTTATGATGTGTACTGAGAACAGATGAAAAAAAATGGTCCCATGCGTCTTTACAGAGCGTAGGCGAACGATGCGGGAGACCCGCACCGCTTTACTAGGCAAGGTCCTAGTGGAGGTGGTTTGCCATTGCCTTCCTCCGACCGTGATGGGGATGAATGATGATGATGAAGACGATACAACACCCAGTCATCTCGAGGCAGGAAAAATCTCTGACCCCGCCGGGAATCGAACCCGGGACCCCGTGCTCGAACCACGAGCAGCAGAACAGATAGGCTTGTGCAAACATTAGCCAGTGATTTTATTTAACTGTTTTTCGTCCTGTTATACTCTATTGTAGCACAACTCAAAGAATATAATATTAATTGGAGAACAAGTGAAAAACAACAGCAGTAGTGTAAGGCACTTTCCGTAGGTGTCTGCTGTCAATAAATGATGTGGGAATAAAATTCTATTTTATTTTATTTGACCACCCTTTACTCCACGTACCACATTTCCTCTTATGCATTTTTCGTAACAGAAGCAAAAATGCTGCCAAAGCTAGCTCGTCATCGTCTGAGCTCGACTTTCCTGGCAAACAAATATTCTTGAGCAGTGTGGAGGTGCGAGGAATTTGTTTATGCTTGCCCATACCTGTTTGTCCACCATGCAATGGAGCCGTCTTAATGGTGAAAACCTGCGGAATCACCTCCTCCTGTTCGTTCTCCAGCGCGAAAGAAATTTCAATAATTAGTCTCACATCGTTCATTTATGGTGAAATTGTGCTTTACCCTTATCGAGCATGCATTTATATCTTTACACCGAGCAGTGTGAAGACTAATCTGACGCAGTTCTCTACGCTAGCATATCATGTGCAAGTCTCTTCATCCGTGAATAAGTATTGCAACCTACCTCCACGTGAGCTAACTTCCTGCAGTTAAGGCACGCTCTACCTCTACAAATTTTACTTTCTAGCTTCCCTCGATGCCTACATTAACTATTCATTGATTCGTCACGGTGATACCCTTATTTTACTCGAGTTTTACCATAAGGCTCTCTTCTCCCCAATTTGATGCAACACCTTGTTATTAGTTCGTGATCTACCCACTTAGTCTTCAGCATTCTTCCATAACACAATATTTTAGTAGATTCTACTAGCCTCTTTTCTGTAGAGTTTTTGGTCCATGTTCTTCTTCAGTACATGGCAACACTGGAGGTAAATAATTTTAGAAGAAGTGTCTTTGATCCCCTCTCTATTCGTGGTATGCATTTTATACTGTCTTTACTTCCAGCGTTGGAAGTTATTTTTTTGTCCAGACAACAAAACTGATCTACTACTCCTAGGAAATGACACCCTGCAAAGCATAGGGAGATGGAACAATAGCCACAGTGAAGGGAACCAAATAAAGGAGAAAACCTCAAAAGAAAAACAGTGTACTGGGACATCTAAAGATGGTGGCCCCACCACCTGACTATCCTGGCTACAGATCGGTATCACGTAACGGGGGCATTATAACATTACCTAGAGTCTGCAGAAAAGAAACAAGTGGCTCTTTTTGTACTTTAATTTCCTCGGCGTTGCCTACTCTATTTGGACTACATTCCATTTCCCTTCTATTACTTTTGTACGACGATCATGTAATAAGCTATTTTCAAACAGTATGCTCATCCTATAGGTGATCTAAGACTTTTGCCGTTTGAACAGTATTTACCATGTCACCTGTAGAACCTTAGAAATTGTCTTTTCTTCGTGTAAACATGGAATGTAGGGCAGGATGGGTGGGAAATCGTGACTGACAGACGCAAGGGGCATTGTGCTAATGTAGTGGCGAAAGTTGAAAATTTGTATCGGATCGGGAATCGAACCCGGACTTGCCGCTTCGCACGGGCGGTTGCCTTAACCGCTTCAGCCACCCGACCGCTGTCCCTCACTGACATAATTTACAAATTCCCGCAGGCTGCAAAGCCGTGTTCCTAGTCCTCTCTCCACTCTCAAATTCTGATTCCCGTACGAGTTCGGACAATACTTGTGTATTCGCACTTAAACGGACGTCGAGGAGCCGTCCCCCTCCTTCTCAGAAATATACACACATGTTGAGATAAAAAACAGAACACCTTCAACGGATAGAGGTAGGGCGTTCATATTCACTGGACATGTAAATTAGTATATTCTGCAGGATTAGCCTTTGAACCATGTCGGCCCGCAGGATCAAGATCAACAACAATATCGCGCCCCAAAGCCACTCCCCCTAAAATGTGCCTCCGGTCCGTGTTCTACATCTACATCTACATTTATACTCCGCAAGCCACCCAACGTTGTGTGGCGGAGGGCACATTACGTGCCACTGTCATTACCTCCCTTTCCTGTTCCAGTCGCGTATGGTTCGCGGGAAGAACGACTGTCTGAAAGCCTCCGTGCGCGCTCGAATCTCTTTAATTTTACATTCGTGATCTCCTCGGGAGGTATAAGTAGGGGGAAGCAATATATTCGATACCTCATCCAGGAACGGACCCTCTCGAAACCTGGCGAGCAAGCTACACCGCGATGCAGAGCGCCTCTCTTGCAGAGTCTGCTACTTTAGTTTGCTAAACATCTGCGTAACGCTATCACGGTTACCAAATAACCCTGTGACGAAACGCGCCGCTCTTCTTTGGATCTTCTTTATCTCCTCCGTCAACCCGATCTGGTACGGATCCCACACTGATGAGCAATACTCAAGTATAAGTCGAACGAGTGTTTTGTAAGCCACCTCCTTTGTTAATGGACTACATTTTCTAAGGACTCTCCCAATGAATCTCAACCTGGTACCAGCCTTACCAACAATTACTTTTATATGATCATTCCACTTCAAATCGTTCCGCACGCATACTCCCAGATATTTTACAGAAGTAACTGCTACCAGTGTTTGTTCCGCTATCATACAATCACACAATAAAGAATCCTTCTTTATATGTATTCGCAATACATTACATTTGTCTATGTTAAGGGTCAGTTGCCACTCCCTGCACCAAGTGCCTATCCGCTGCAGACCTTCCTGCATTTCGCTACAATTTTCTAATGCTGCAACTTCTCTGTATACTATAGCATCATCCGCGAAAAGCCGCATGGGACTTCCGACACTATCTACTAGGTCATTTATATATATTGCGAAAAGCAATGGTCCCATAACACTCCCCTGTGGCACGCCAGAGGTTACTCTAACGTCTGTAGACGTCTCTCCATTGATAACAACATGCTGTGTTCTGTTTGCTAAAAACTCTTCAATCCAGCCACAGAGCTGGTCTGATATTCCATAGGCTCTTACTTTGTTTATCAGGCGACAGTGCGGATCTGTATCGAACGCCTTCCGGAAGTCAAGAAAAATAGCATCTTCCTGGGAGCCTGTATCTAATATTTTCTGGGTCTCATGAACAAATAAAGCGAGTTGCGTCTCACACGATCGCTGTTTCCGGAATCCATGTTGATTCCTACATTGTAGATTCTGGGTTTCCAAAAACGACGTGATACTCGAGCAAAAAACATGTTCTAAAATTCTACAACAGATCGATGTCAGAGATATAGGTCTATAGTTTTGCGCATCTGCTCGACGACCCTTCTTGAAGACTGGGACTACCTGCGCTCTTTTCCAATCATTTGGAACCTTCCGTTCCTCTAGAGACTTGCGGTACACGGCTGTTAGAAGGGTGGCAAGTTCTTTCGCGTACTCTGTGTAGAATCGAATTGGTATCCCGTCAGGTACGGTGGACTTTCCTCTGTTGAGTGATTCCAGTTGCTTTTCTATTCCTTGGACACTTATTTCGATGTCAGACATTTTTTCGTTTGTGCGAGGATTTAGAGAAGGAACTGCAGTGCGGTCTTCCTCTGTGAAACAGCTTTGGAAAAAGGTGTTTAGTATTTCAGATTTACGCGTGTCATCCTCTGTTTCAATGCCATCATCATCCCGGAGTGTCTGGATATGCTGTTTCGAGCGACTTACTGATTTAACGTAAGACCAGAACTTCCTAGGATTTTCTGTCAAGTCGGTACATAGAATTTTACTTTCGAATTGTCGCTATAAACCGAAGGTAATGGATCAGTGTGACTTGAGCACACATGCAGGATGCCTCGCAGACGTATGCGCGAACCGTACCGTCATAGCAGACGCATTCCTGGCATGAGAGAATGTGATACATCCATCCGGGAAATTGCTGCCCTTGTGGGCCGAAGTGTTTCGGGACCGCAACAGGTGCGTGCAGAATGGTTCACGGAACGCCGTGGAACATGACGCGATGGGTCAAGTCGCACCACCCAGACCACTCCCCCGAGAAGGTCGACACATCCGAATGAAATTTCAGAACAGATCTCCATCCTCCTCGGCTCTGGCGCAACAGTGGAACAGTGTAACACGTTGCACACTATCAGGGGTGACAGTTTGTCGCTGTGTATCATGGCATGGGTTACGTGCGCGTCGTCTACATTTAAAGAATGTGCTGAGACATGTGGGGTACGAGACAACGTCGCTGGGGACAGGAATGGCATCAGTAGTGTTTTCGGCCGAATCAAGGTTTTGCTTGTTTTAAAATGATGGTCGCATTCTGCTTCGCATCAGACATGGGCAGCGGCATGCCAGTGACTGGATTCGCACAAGAGATACAGCTCCAACTTGAGGCCATGTGGTTTCAGGTGCTATTGGGTACAACCACAAATCACAGCTGATGCTTGTCCAGGGCACCGTGACCAATGCGACATATGTGAAAGACGTCCTGCTATCCGTAGAAATATCCTTTGTGCACAACACCTCAGATGCCATTTTTCAGCAAGACAGTGCACAATCCATGTTGCTGCAAGGTGACGTGTTTTCTCGTGTCACAGGATGTCAGAATTTTGCTCTCGCCCGCCAGATCACCAGACTTGTCGCCAATCGAAAATCTGTGGGATACGGTGAAACGACGGGTGCAGTGCTGTAACACAGTGCCAACCACCACAGGTGCACTTTGGAAACAGGTGAATGCAGCATGGATGGCTATACCACAGAACATCATTCGCGCATTTTTCACGCGTCGATGCCATCACGCATGGAAAAAGTTATCACGGCCCATGGCTGAACCTATGCCTACTAGGTGACAGGACACATGCTAAACCGAGGTGACTGAAATACTGGTCATTTCTGGAGAACATAGTGTGGTGTCACCGCCAGACACCACACTTGCTAGGTGGTAGCCTTTAAATCGGCCGCGGTCCGTTAGTATACGCCGGACCCGCGTGTCGCAACTATCAGTGACTGCAGACCGAGCGCCGCCACACGGCAGGTCTAGAGAGACTTCCTAGCACTCACCCCAGTTGTACAGCCGACTTTGCTAGTGATGGTTCACTGACAAATTACGCTCTCATTTGCCGAGACAATAGTTAGCATAGCCTTCAGCTACGTCATTTGCTACGACCTAGCAAGGCGCCATTATCAATTGCTATTTATCTTGTGATCCATGTACCGTCAGACCGATGTTCACCAATTATGGATTAAAGTTAAGTATTCCAGTAGTTACTTACGTTCTTTGCTACTATAAATTCCCTTACCTGTTCCAGAACTCACGCCAGCCTGCGTGAGCTTAAACGCGTGCCTTTCGGCTTCCTCTCCTAGTGGCTTGGCTGTCTTGCCAAGTCACAACACATAGTAGTGTACATGTCCTACGAATACTAAAGTCCTATCTCTAGTCGTTGAAGGTCTTCTGCTTTTTTTCTGAACATCGGTGTTTATATACAATTTTGCGTCTTCTCCCTTAACTTTTATTGTCCTTCCAAATTTATCTATGGTTTCCTTTACCGCTTTCTCAAAACACAGACTGATTGACATCGGGGTCTTTTCTACTCACTGTTCTGCACCCTCTTCATCTCGTTCGACTTTTATACCTACAGTCTTCTTCTGCCCAAGTTGTAGACAACCACCGGCTGGGGTGGCCGAGCGGTTCTAGGCGCTACAGTCTGGAACCGCGTGACCGCTACGGTCGCAGATTCGAATCCTGCCTCGGGCATGGATGTGTGTGATGTCCTTAGGTTAGTTAGGTTTAAGTAGTTCCAAGTTCTAGGGGACTGTTGACCTTAGAAGTTAAGTCCCATAGTGCTCAGAGCCATTTGAACCATTTGTAGACAACCTATTGCTCCCAGTATTTTATCTCTGCTACCTTGAAAATTCCAATGACTGTCCTCTATTTAAGAATGGTTTTGGCTAAGGTTTCTAAAACTCTAAAAATGCTTTAAATGTAGGATGGCCTTTTTTCAGCTTATCTCTTAAGAGAGATCGTAGATAACTCACGACTGTGATAATGAAGTGCTCAGATATTTTAACGAAACTTTTTGGTATTAGGGAGCGTCATTACGAAACACTAAAAACAACTAAAATACGGCAGTTTCGACCGATTTTGCGCGGTCCTTTCCATGGCAACTAACACGGTTTTTACTTTCAACTGCGTCCTGCTCTTCAGCGAAACGTTACCGCTGTTTCTAACTCTTCTCTCCATGGCGGTACAGTCAGAACGTGAATAAATACGGCTTGAAAATACAATCCAAGTGAAAAGACAGGGAACCAGTAATTCAAAATGTACACTTTTTGTGTCCTTGTATATTTTTTTAATAACGTTTGGCGCTGGCCAGCTATTATGGAACTGGGCCAGCCACTTGGTGACAAAAAATGTCAAGGTGCGCCAGAAACCTGCTCTCGTAGACAGAAAATTAGTGTGTCCGCCGCTGCTAACGGCTGGAGGGCGAATATAACATTTGGTTTGATACAGAGAGCTTTATTGAGACCCGAGCGGTTCTAGGCGCTACAGTCTGGAAACGCCCGACCGCTACGGTCGCAGGTTCGAGTCCTTCCTCGGGCATGGATGTGTGTGATGTTCTTAGGTTAGCTAGGTTTAAGTAGTTCTAAGTTCTTGGGGAATGATGACCTTAGAAGTTCCATCGTGCTCAGAGACATTTTATTGAGGCTGAAGAAACGGAGGCAGTGTTGTGCCTATTTAGCTAACTTCCCCGTGGAGACTTAAAAGAAATTACATTTCCTTCCCTTTTCACCTTATGTTTGAAGATTGTTTCAGTTAAGGATTAAATTCATTGTCAGACAGGGATCAGATAGTATAGTGTAGTACAGGGTGTTTCAAAAATGACCGGTAAATTTGAAACGGCAATAAAAACTAAACGAGCAGCGATAGAAATACACCGTTTGTTGCAATATGCTTGGGACAACAGTACATTTTTGGCAGACAAACTTTCGAAATTACAGTAGTTACAATTTTGAACAACAGATGGCGCTGCGGTCTGGGAAACTCTATAGTACGATATTTTCCACATATCCACCATGCGTAGCAATAATATGGCGTAGTCTCTGAATGAAATTACCCGAAACCTTTGACAACGTGTCTGGCGGAATGGCTTCACATGTAGATGAGATGTACTGCTTCAGCTGTTCAATTGTTTCTGGATTCTGGCGGTACACCTGGTCTTTCAAGTGTCCCCACAGAAAGAAGTCACAGGGGTTCATGTCTGGCGAATAGGGACGCCAATCCACGCCGCCTCCTGTATGTTTCGGATAGCCCAAAGCAATCACACGATCATCGAAATATTCATTCAGGAAATTAAAGACGTCGGCCATGCGATGTGGCCGGGCACCATCTTGCATAAACCACGAGGTGTTCGCAGTGTCGTCTAAGGCAGTTTGTACCGCCACAAATTCACGAAGAATGTCCAGATAGCGTGATGGAGTAATCGTTTCGGATCTGAAAAATGGGCCAATGATTCCTTTGGAAGACATGGCGGCCCAGACCAGTACTTTTTGAGGATGCAGGGACGATGGGACTGCAACATGGGGCTTTTCGGTTCCCCATATGCGCCAGTTCTGTTTATTGACGAAGCCGTCCAGGTAAAAATAAGCTTCGTCAGTAAACCAAATGCTGCCCACATGCATATCGCCGTCATCAATCCTGTGCACTATATCGTTAGCGAATGTCTCTCGTGCAGCAATGGTAGCGGCGCTGAGGGGTTGCCGCGTTTGAGTTTTGTATGGATAGAGGTGTAAACTCCGGCGCATGAGACGATACGTGGACGTTGGCGTCATTTGGACCGCAGCTGCAACACGGCGAACGGAAACCCGAGGCCGCTGTTGGATCACCTGCTGCACTAGCTGTGCGTTGCCCTCTGTGGTTGCCGTACGCGGTCGCCCTACCTTTCCAGCACGTTCCCAGTCCGTTGAAATTTTTCAAACAGATCCTTTATTGTATCGCTTTTCGGTCCTTTGGTTACATTAAACCTCCGTTGAAAACTTCGTCTTGTTGCAACAACACTGTGTTCTAGGCGGTGGAATTCCAACACCAGAAAAATCCTCTGTTCTAAGGAATAAACCATGTTGTCTACAGCACACTTGCACGTTGTGAACAGCACACGCTTACAGCAGAAAGACGACGTACAGAATGGCGCACCCACAGACTGCGTTGTCTTCTATATCTTTCACATCACTTGCAGCGCCATCTGTTGTTGAAAATTGTAACTACTGTAATTTCGAAAGTTTATCCGCCTGAAAATGTACTGTTGTCCCAAGCATATTGCAACAAACGGTGTATTTCTATCGCTGCTCGTTTAGTTTTTATTGCCGTTTCAAATATACCGGTCATTTTTGACACACCCTGTATATAGAACACTGAATTTCGAGCAAGCGAAATGAATTCAATCCACATACCGAACTAAAGATTGTTGATCTGATACTCCGTCGAAACAAGGGAGGGTGGGGGAAAGAGGGGGGATGGGAGGGAAGTAATGTGAAATTTTCTGTGGGGTAAAAGCCATAAAGGTTCGATTACGGTTTATCCAAGACAGTGAACTATTTTAAAAAAAAATGTTATTATAGTTTCACCAGATTGTAACAGTTATAAGATCATGAAAATCGTCAGCCATTTGGATAAGGCACACTCATGATGTTTCTTCACATATACAAACCACTTTGCTACTGTATACAATGATGAGTCAAAAGATAATGACCATCTACTTAATATCAGGTTAGTCCACATTTCGAGCGCCATACAGTAGCCATTCTGTATGGAATGGTTCAAAATGGCTCTGAGCACTATGGGACTTAACAGGTATGGTCATCAGTCCCCTAGAACTTAGAAATACTTAAACTTAACTAACCTAAGGACATCACACAACACCCAGTCATCACGAGGCAGAGAAAATCCCTGACCCCAAGGGGAATCGAAACTGGTGTACGGAATGGTTCTGACAAGTTCTTCGAAGCTTGAAGAGATGTTTGACACCAAATGTCTATGCACAGGCCACGCAATTACCGCAAATTACGAACAGGTGGATTCTGGGCGCCGCAGAGTAGTGTCCCACGCGTGTTCAATCGGCTCCGGTTTTACTGTGACAAAATTGAATTAAATTCACAGAGCCATGTGTATTTAGTGAGATACCAAATCTCGCGTTCAGACAACCTTTAGTAAATTTTTTTAGTGCCCTTAATTATGTTACAAAGCCGGCCGGGGTGGCCGAGCGGTTCTAGGCGGTACAGTCTGGAGCCGCGCGACCGCTACGGTCGCAGGTTCGAATCCTGCCTCGGGCATGGATGTGTGTGACGTCCTTAGGTTAGCTAGGTTTAAGTAGTTCTAAGTTCTGGCGGACTGATGACCTCAGATGTTAAGTCCCATAGTGCTCAGAACCATTTGAACCATTATGTTACAAGGAGAATCTCTGACTGAGAAAAGATTAGAAGGAAATCGACTTTGTCGTTTCAAAGGAACCGTCCCGGCATTCGGATGAAGCGATTTAGGGAAATCACAGAATACCTAACTCTGAGCCGGCTGGTGTGGCCGTGCTGTTCTAGGCGCTTCAGTCTCGAACCGCGTGACCCCTACGGTCGGAGGTTCGAATCCTGCCTCGGGCATGGATGTGTGTTATGTCCTTAGTTAGGTTTAAGTAGTTCTAAGTTCTAGGGGACTGATGACTACAGATGTTAAGTCCCATAGCACTCAGAGCCATTTGAACCTTTTTTGAACCTAACTCTGAACCAATCGATAGTCCGTCAGAGGGTTCCCTAACCACACCGTTCATGAGGCATTCCTAAATGTTGGTCAGATTTTTGCACCTAGGAATATAAGCAGCTATGTACGAAACAAATAAATTTATTACTTCATACAAACGATTAGTTCGTTCTCATTATTCTACAGTGATCTTGGCGTTGTTAGTTTGTCGGTTCTGAAGCTGAGGTCATTTTCCCAAACTAATTCATTTGAAAGTCTTGTCATTCCATCACCGCACAGTGAACCAGGACCACTTTAGGCGAATGAGTGGATCGTTTCTTTGAAAGGGTCATGGTTGATTACCCTCCGTACCCTTGTGTCCTATCCGACCCTGTGCACCGTTAGTAATGACGTTGTGACATACAGGGGATAAAACTTTATTGTTCCTTACTTTTACTTTCATCAAGATTCTGATGGTCATGTATAAATGATCTTTGGTTACCTTTCGGACGACAGGGAAAAATCATTTGTCCTCCGACTTTGGGTACAATATCACAGTGCTGCATCTTATTACGTGAATTCTCCTAAGAGGAAGCCACCACATGAGAGATTACCGCAGTTATTGCGTCTTCGAAAGCAGCAAGAAGAACGACATAAAAGCAAGCGTAGGCGGCATGGTTACCGCGGAGGTCTGAGGCGAACCGGGGGGAAGTAATTAAATTCCACGGCCCGTTGAAAGCAGAGCAGAATGCTGAGGTGTAACGTGACGACGGCGGAAGACTCTCGGTTTTGGTGCCGGGTTTGCCTAAAAGGCAGGGCAGTGGCTAAGGGGCAAGGGCATCGCCCGCTAACAACGGTCTCCACCGTGCTCGTAGCACAATGGCAGCCGCACTGCGGGGGGCGGAACTGCGGCCTCCGCCGACTGGTCTCGCTTGAACTCACAGTAGCGGAGTGCTCGGCGAACTAGTCGATTCCAAAAGTGGGGAACTGCTCCTGCACACAGCCAGGGCTGTAAATGGCAATTCCGGAAACTTTCTGCTAACTGCCTTCAGCGAGAGAGCGAACTGCAGCAGAGATTTCCTGATTATCTAGTTAACACCTCTGTCACCTGTAAATAATCTGCTGCGCTTATGTTACGCCAATCAAAACAGTCAAATGCATAAAAGGACGAAAACATCGTTTTTTTTATTTTTTGTGTTAAGAGATAAATGCACTACTGGCCATTAAAATCGCTACACCACGAAGATGACGTCCTACAGACGCGAAATTTAATCGACAGGAAGAAGATGCTGTGATATGCAAATGATTATCTTTTCAAGGCATTCACACAAGGTTGGCGCCGGTGGCGACACCTACAACGTGCTGACATGAGGAAAGTTTCCAACCACTTTCTCATACACAAACAGCAGTTGACCGGCGTTGCCTGCTAAAACGTTGTTGTGATGCCTCGTGTGAGGAGGAGAAATGCGTACCACCACGTTTCCGATTTTGATAAAGGTCGGATTGTAGCCTATCGCGATTGCGGTTTATCGTATCGCGACATTGCTGCTCGCGTTGGTCAAGATCCAATGACTGTTAGTAGAATATGGAATCGGTGGGTTCAGGAGGGTAATACGGAACGCCGAACTGGATCCCAAAGGCCTCATATCACTAGCAATCGAGATGACAGGCATCTTATCCGCATGGCTGTAACGGATCGTACAGCCACGTCTCGATCCCTGAGTCAACAGATGGGGACGTTTGCAAGACAACAACCATCTGCACGAACAGTTCGACGACGTTTCCAGCAGCATGGACTATGAGCTCGGAGACCGTGGCTGCGGTTACCCTTGACGCTGCATCACAGACAGGAGCGCCTGCGAAGATGTACTCAACGACGAAGCTTGGTACACAAATGGCAAAACGTCATTTTTTCGGATGCATCCAGGTTCTGTTTACAGCATCATAATGGTCGCATCCATGTTTGGCGACATCGTGGCGAACGCACATTGGAAGCGTGTATTCGTCATCGCCATACTGGCGTATCACCTGGCGTGATGGTATGGGATGCCATTGGTTACACGTCTGGGTCTCCTCTTGTTCGCATTGACTTAACTTTGAACAGTGGACGTTACATTTCAGATGTGTTACGACCCGCCGCTCTACCCTTCATTCGCTCCCTGCGAAACCCTACATTTCAGCAGGATAATGCACGGCCGCTTGTTGCAGGTCCTGTACGGGCCTTTCTGGATACAGAAAATGTTCGACTGCTGTCCTGGACAGCACATTCTCCAGATCACTCAGCAATTGAAAACGTCTGGTAAACGGTGGCCGAACAACTGGCTCGTCACAATAGGTCAGTCACTACTCTTGATGAACTGTGTTAAAGCTGCATGAGCAAGTGTACCTGTACACACCATCCAAGCTCTGTTTGACCCAATGACCAGGCGTATCATGGCCGTTATTACGGCCAGGGGTGGTTGTTCTGGGTACTGATTTCTCAGGATCTATGCACCCAAATTGCGTGAAAATGTAATCACATGTCAGTTCTAGTATAATATATTTGTCCAATGCATACCCGTCTGTCATTCCTTCTTGGTGTAGCAATTTTAATGGCCAGTAGTGTAGAACTTTTCCTCTCTAAAATTGAGTATTATTTATTATTTGTGCTAAATCAAACTATCTTTCCTCTATTTTTTGAAAGTATGCTTACATATATTTCCTGCGAATTTTTTTTTTTCAAAAAAAATAAGTTCAAAATTTTCATTAAAGCCACAAATATTATATCAATTGAATATCAAGTTCAAGAAGTATGCGTAAGTTGCCCTACGTTGTGCATCAAAATGTTGTATTTTTGGACAGGATGTAGGGGAACACTGATTACTTGTTAGCTGAGCGCTAGGCTTGATAGTAATCGATCAAACCTATAGTCAGCTCCTCACTGGACGAGAGGAAAACATTAGTATAAACGAGAAGTGAATACAGTAATAAAATTGGAAATTTGTGGTAAGCTCTTATGGGACCAAACTGCTAAGATTATCGGTCCCTGAGCTTGCACACTACTTAAACTAACTTACGCTAAGAACGACACACACGTCCATGCCCGACGGAGGACTCGAACCTCCGACGGGGGGAGGAATACAGTAATACTGTGCCAAGACTGGCGCCATCGCTGAATAACATCGCTGAAACAGAGGTGTGCGATTGTTCATGAGGCTAGAGATGTCATCCTGCCCACCTATGTCGGATGAAAATCGTCGTTTCTGGAAACTGTGATCTGACCCAAGTCGTTATTGGCGTGTACCAGTACCCGGCTGCACAGGTGGTCTTGTAGTAGGAGTTGATTGCGACGGGCTACATCCTCCCCACAAGTGTAACTGCTTCATTTCGCACGTTCGACATATGTATGTATCATTTCCCCCAGAATTTTTTAAGAGATACCGGTATCTAGCTTTGATCCATCGAACAAACTTAAGGATGGATGACATAGTGTTTAGTGTATCTGGAGTTGTTAAACAGTTACGATCCTTAGACGCCGGGAAGGCATCTGGTCCAGACGGTATCCCCGTAAGATTATATGTTGACTGTGCTACAAATATATCACCTTTCTTATCCATCATCTATCAGAGATTACTGGAACAGCGGGAAGTCCCACGGGACTGGAAGAAGGCCCAGGTCATAGCAATCTATAAAAAGCGTAGAAAATCGGATGCACATAGTTACCGGCCAATTTCACTGACATCGGTTTGTTGTAAATTTGGTGTAGAATCAGGGAACACATTTTGTGTTCAGACATGAGGACCTTTCTGAGAAGCTCATCTGCAGAAATCAGCACAGTTTTAGGAAACAGCGGTCTTGCGAGACACAGCTGGCCCTCTGTGTCCATGATATACAACAGGCCCTAGATACCGGCTCCCAAGTTGATGCCATATTTCTCGACTTTCGAAAGGCGTTAGACTCAGTTCCGCACTGTCGCTTGCTCCAAAAAGGGGGCGCTTACAGTCTATCCGATGACATATGCGGTTGGACAGTAAGTTTTCTAATAGACAGGGAGCAATATGTCGTCCTGAATGGGTACACTTCAACGGAAACAAGTGTAACTTCAGGTGTGCCCCAGGGCAGCGTAATAGGTCCGCCGCTTTTTACGATTTCAATAAACGATCTGGTTGATGGTATTGACAGCGGCATTGGACTGTTTGCCAATGATGCTGTAGTCTACAGAAAAGTAGTATCACACGGAAGGTGTGAACAAACCAATGAAGATCTGCAGAAAATAAATGCGTGGTGTAATCTACATCTACATCTACATTGATACTCCGCAAGCCACCCAGCGGTGTGTGGCGGAGGGCACTTTACGTGCCACTGTCATTACCTCCCTTTCCTGTTCCAGTCGCGTATGGTTCGCGGGAAGAACGACTGTCTGAAAGCCTCCGTGCGCGCTCTAATCTCTCTAATTTTACATTCGTGATCTCCTCGGGAGGTATAAGTAGGGGGAAGCAATATATTCGATACCTCATCCAGAAACGCACCCTCTCGAAACCTGGCGAGCAAGCTACACCGCGATGCAGAGCGCCTCTCTTGCAGAGTCTGCCACTTGAGTTTATTAAACATCTCCGTAACGCTATCACGGTTACCAAATAACCCTGTGACGAAACGCGCCGCTCTTCTTTGGATCTTCTCTATCTCCTCCGTCAGACCGATCTGGTACGGATCCCACACTGATGAGCAATACTCAAGTATAGGTCGAACGAGTGTTTTGTAAGCCACCTCCTTTGTTGATGGACTTGCGGTACACGGCTGTTAGAAGGGGGGCGAGTTCTTTCGCGTACTCTGTGTAGAATCGAATTGGTATCCCGTCAGGTCCAGTGGACTTTCCTCTATTGAGTGATTCCAGTTGCTTTTCTATTCCTTGGACACTTATTTCGATGTCAGCCATTTTTTCGTTTGTGCGAGGATTTAGAGAAGGAACTGCAGTGCGGTCTTCCTCTGTGAAACAGCTTTGGAAAAAGGTGTTTAGTATTTCAGCTTTACGCGTGTCATCCTCTGTTTCAATGCCATCATCATCCCGGAGTGTCTGGATATGCTGTTTCGAGCCACTTACTGATTTAACGTAAGACCAGAACTTCCTAGGATTTTCTGTCAAGTCGGTACATAGAATTTCACTTTCGAATTCAATGAACGCTTCACGCATAGCCCTCCTTACGCTAACTTTGACATCGTTTAGCTTCTGTTTGTCTGAGAGGTTTTGGCTGCGTTTAAACTTGGAGTGGAGCTCTCTTTGCTTTCGCAGTAGTTTCCTAACTTTGTTGTTGTACCACGGTGGGTTTTTCCCGTCCCTCACAGTTTTACTCGGCACATACCTGTCTAAAACGCATTTTACGATTGCCTTGAACTTTTTCCATAAACACTCAACATTGTCAGTGTCGGAACAGAAATTTTAGTTTTGATCTGTTAGGTAGTCTGAAATCTGCCTTCTATTACTCTTGCTAAACAGTGGTTATCTGGTAGTTATCTCTCAATATTAGTAAGTATGACCTACTGGATATAACAAGGCGAAAATCCCCATTAATGTACGAGTACAAAATAAATGCCCAGTCTTTGGAAGTGGTAACATCCGTCAAGTATCTGGGTGTGACTATTCGAAATGATCACAAATGGAATGATCAGATTAACAAGTAACGGGTAAGGCGAACTCTAGATTGCGCATTATTGGTAGAATCCTGAAGCGATGCAGTCCTTCAACAAAGGAAATAGCTTACAATACGTTAGTTCGTCCAGTCTTGGAGTATTGTTCGTCTATATGGGACTCTTACCAGTTGGGCCTGTTTCAAGAGATTGAGGAGGTCCAAAGAAGAGCGGCGAGATTCGTGACTGGTACATTTAGACATCGCGAGAGCGTTACAAATCTCATAGAAAGTTTGAAGTGGGACACTCTTCAGATAGACAGTGCGCTAAACAGAAGTGGCTGCTCACTAAATTCCGTAATCCGCATTTCACCGAGGATCAAGAGCATATATTATTACCACCAACTTTGAAATCGCGCAATGATCACCATTCAAACATAAGGGAAATTAGAGCTCGTATTGAGGCGTTCAGACAGTCGTTTTTCTCTCGCGCGATCCGCGAGTGGAACAGAGGAGGGGAAATATGACTTTGGCGCGAATTGTGCCCTCCATCACACACCGCTTGGTGGCTAGCGGACTATTTATGTAGATGTAGATAAGGAGTGTGTCCTCCCATGGAACCAGATCGTTTCGAAAACTGGAACATTTGTGTTTTTACTTTACTTGTCTCTCCTCCCCTCGCCATTATCAACATTAACACCTAAAAAACCTTTAGAACGAAGAAGAATTTTTTGCGAATGATGATGATGATGATTGATTTCTGAGGCGCTCAACTGCGCGGTTATCAGTGCCCGTATGAAGCCCCAATTTTTACACAATCTAATTTTTACGCATCCAATCTAGCCACTGTCACGAATGATGACGAGGATGGTGAAATGATGAGGACAACACAAACACCCAGTCCCCGGGGCAGAGAAAATCCCCAACCCGGCAGGAATCGAACCCGAGACCCCTGTGATCGAGATGCAGCAACTCTAGCCACTAGACGACGAGTTGTTGACATTTTTAAAGAAACTAAAGATAACTGCAATTTATTTTTTGTAGGTGTAAATCATGAACCAATGGGTCAATGAAGCAATTCTTATTCCTAACATTTCATTGTAGAATAATGAAGCTATTTTCAGTGATTCGCAACTGCTGCCTACAGCTCCTACTCGGAGAAAAAGCTCCCCATCCACACTGTTGGCGGACACTTTTTACAAAACATGATTTCTGCACACCACTCCTCTCCCTAGCTGCACTTGCTTCATCCCTATCTACAAACATCAAAAAAAGTTTTGCATCACCTCGGCTCCGAGGGTTCCGGAATCTGTACACAAAATTGGAATAGAAAACATAAACATCATTTCCGCCCTTTTTATTGCTCATGTAAACCACACGTTGCACGTTGTACCACCATACAACGAGACCGTCAGATATTTGCTATACACACCGGTACCTCTAATACACAAGAGCACGTCCTGTTGCATTGATGCATGCCTGTATTCGTCGTGGCATACCATCCACAAGTTCATGAAGGCACTGTTGGTCAAGACTGTCCCACTCCTCAACGGCGATTCGGCGTAGGTCCCTCAGAGTGATTGATGGGTCACGTCGTCCATGTCAGTTTATCCCGGGCATGTTCGATCGGGTTCCTGTCAGGAGAACATGCTGGCCACTCTTAGTCGAGCGATGTCGTTATCATGAAGTCATTCACAAGATGTGCACGACGGGGGCGCGAATTGTTGTCCATGAAGGCGAATGCCTCGCCAGTACGCTGCCGTTATGTTTGCACTGTAGGACGAAGGATAGCATTCATGTATCTTCCATGACCACCAGTGACGTATGTCGGCCCCACATAAAGGCATCCCAAATCAGCAGTGAACCTCCACCTTGCTGCACCCGTTGGACAGTGTGTGTGCCTCAGGCGTTCAGCCTGACCGGGTTGCCTCCAAACACGTCTCCGACGATTGTCTGGTTGAAGGCGTATGCTGCACTCACCGGTGAAGAGAACGTGATGCCAATCCTGAGCGGTCCATTCGGCTTGTTGTTGGGCCCATCTGTACCGCACTGCATGGTGTCGTGGTTGCAAAGATCGACCTCGTCATGGACGTCTGGAGTGAAGCTGCGCATCATTCAGCCTATTGCGCACTGTTTGAGTCGTAACTCGACGTCCTGTGGCTGCACGACAAGCATTATTCAACAAGGTGGCTTTGCTGTCAGCGTTCCTCCGAGCCATAATCTGTAGGTAGAGGTCGTCCACTTGCAGTAGTACCCCTTGGGCGGCCTGATCGAGGCAAGTCATCGACAGTCCCTGTCTCTCTGTATCTCCTCCATGTCCGAACAACATCGCTTTGGTTCACTCCGAGACGCCTGGACACTTCCCTTGCTGAGAGCCCTTCCTGGCACAGAGTAACAATGCGCTCGTGATCGATCCGCTGTATTGACCGTTTAGGCATGGTTGATTTGCAGACAACACGAGCCATGTACCTCCTTCATGGTGGAACGACTGGAACTGATCGGCTGTCTGACTCCCTCCGTCTAATAGGTGCTGCTCATGCATGGTTGTATACAGCTTTGGACGGGTTTAGTGACACCTCTGAACTGTCAAAGGGAATGACTGTGTCTGTGATACAATATCCAAAGTCAATGTCTATCTACAGGAGTTCAGGGAACCACGGTGATGGAAAACATTTTTTGATGTGTGTATAATCAATACACAGTCCACTGTTTTTAAATTACTTGACTGCCTGACTCCATACTCTGAACGGGCAGAAATTTCAAGATTTTAGTACCGAGCGGGGTGGCGCAGTGGTTAACACACTGGACTCGCATTCGGGAGGACGACGGTTCAATCCCGTCTCCGGCCATCCTGATTTAGGTTTTCCGTGATTTCCCTAAATCGCTTCAGGCAAATGCCGGGATGGTTCCTTTGAAAGGGCACGGCCGATTTCCTTCCCCATCCTTAACTAACCCGAGCTTGCGCTCCGTCTCTAATGACCACGTTGTCGACGGGACGTTAAACACTAACCTCCTCCTCCTCCTCAAGATTTTAGGCTGCCAGTGCAAAGAGGTTTCATGAATGTTAGGACGACAAGTCTGGTCCTAATTCAAGGCTTTATAGAGCCGTAATCAGTGCCCTATAAAAGGCATTGAAATTGTCTCCACAAGGCAATTAAAATCGCTTATGTAAAAATTCAAAACGGAAACACTGACTGAAACAGTGTTCGAACCATGATAAAACTACCTTTCAACGTGTCAAAAAGAAGAAAAAAAATATTGTGGCTGCTTTGTAAGTTTCCTTCCTCTACACCTATCATAAATATTTGCATTTCCATGTTCACATGCTTTCTTATCACATTCATAGTTCTGATGTTTCAGACTCTGACTCGTACAAAATTTCCCTTTCGTTGATTATTCACTTTTTTTTTCCATGACCACTTCTCCCAGATATCCGAATGGAGCACTAATTCGTAATCTTTTGTCAATGGAGAGATCATCATGACACTTTTTCAGTTACTGGCCGCATGTCTTGTGGATAAACATGAAGCATTTTTAACGCAGTGGTTTCTATTACTTTTTGCCTCCTCCTGTCGTTGATCATTGATGGTTCTCCCGCCTTTTATCGGCAGTTTCCGTTGGCCTGCTGTACAATACGTACGTGTAAATGCCTTAAACGTTATCCTACTCTGTCCTATAGCAGAAAAACGGTAGAGCAGCTGAAGGGTATTGTCTATCTAACAATATCGTGAAGAACCTGAGAGATGGAACTCTTAGACCTCCCAGGCTGTACAACTTGGCAAAAATTCACAAAGCAGGTGTTCTATCAAGATCTGTCGTTACTGTCGTTCTCCCACCTAAAGGCTAGCCAAACATGTAACCAGGATGATAGCTCACACTGCTGACCGTTGCGAATATCAAGTTAAAAACTCTCATACACTAATAAGACAGCATACTTTCGCCACTGCTCTCCGCGATGTTGGACGCCGCCTGGTGACGTTGCGAACACATGACTCGGTAACAAAAGCATGTAAGTGGAGTAGACACAGACGGGGAATTGCCCTCCAGAAATATGGGCTGAAAGTGGGGAAATCCATTGAGATAAGCGACTTCACAAAGAGCAGCATATTGTCACGCAGAGACTGTGAAGGAGTATCTCGAAAACGGAGAAGCTGGTCGAATGTTCACGTGCTATCGTCGTGAGCATCTATGGAAAGAGGTAGACGCCAGGCACTAAATGGTTGTCTGTTCTGTAAAGTAGGACAGATGATGATCTGTGGTATCTCTGCCGAAAGAGCGCAATGGTGGTGCTTGCGCAATTGTTTATGAGCACACCGTCCATCGTACACTACTGGTCATTAAAATTGCTACACCAAGAAGAAATGCAGATGATCAACGGGTATTCCATGGACAAATATATTATACTAGAACTGACATGTGATTACATTTTCGCGCAGTTTGGGTGCATACATCCTGAGATATCAGTACTCTGAACAACCACCTCTGGCCTTAATAACGGCCTTGATACGCCTGGGCATTGAGTCAAACAGAGCTTGGATGGCGTGTACAGGTACAGCTGCCCATGCAGCTTCAACACGATACCACAGTTCATCAAGAATAATGACTGGCGTATTGTGACGAGCCAGTTGCTCGGCCACCATTGACCAGGCGTTTTCGATTGGTGAGAGATCTGGAAAATATGCTGGTCAGGGCAGCAGTCGAACATTTTCTGTTTCCAGAAAGGCCCGTACAGGACCTGCAACATGCAGTCGTGCATTATTCTGCTGCCCGCCAGGGTGGCCAAGTGATGTCCTTAGGTTAGTTAGGTTTAAGAAGTTCTAAGTTCTAGGGGACTGATGACCTCAGAAGTTAAGTCTCATAGTGCTCATACCCATGTGAACCATTTTAGGTTGCATGAGACCCGAGGTAGTGCTCGAAGACGCACTGCGAGAGGCAGAACCGTATTATATTGATTTGAGGAGCATTATAGTGAACTCTTGTTGACGTCAGTAATTAAAACTTCCGGGCTAAGAGGCCGTGGTCCAATAGTAGAAATACTTCTCCCTGACGTTTCGTTGCCAGCTGCGGGCAACATCATCTGAGGTGAGTCGTTCAGATGATGTTGCCCGCAGCTGGCAACGAAACGTCAGGGAGAAGTATTTCTACTATTGGACCACGGCCTCTTAGCCCGGAAGTTTTAATTACTGAAGACGCCGGCCGTGAAAGCCTACACGCTATGATCTTGTTGACGTGTCTGTGGACAAATTCGTCTGATGTAAATCCTATGGAACCCATATGGGTCACTATCCTGCGCCACCACCGCGTACACAAACCACCGGCTCCTTACTTAGCCAGTTGCATGACCTGTGCGTAGGCGTGTAATGCCACATATCTCCACAAACCTACCAAGAAACTGTCATATACGTAACATACCGAGTCAGTGATGTCTTTCGTTTCAAAGACGGACGAACAAGTTATTAAGTAAGTGGTCATAATGTTTCGACTCATCAGTGTACGTTGACTGAAAAAAATCGTTTAGTCGGAGCTGGCCCAAACTATATGTCAGTTAGGCTGGATGTGGTCACACTGTTTATAAAATTTACTGTTGAGTATACGCTGAACATCTCGACAGACCTTCTGAAACTATAATGATGTTACGTCTAACATTAACGACTTCAGAAAGTAAGTTACACGTGTCGCCCCACGCTAAGATCGTTGAAGAAAAAAATGCCTTATTGTCAGAAGAGAGGACATGTTCCATGTGTTCTGCAGGCGGATAGCAGATTCTTCACAGTGTGAGAGAGAAACGACCTGGGAACTGGAAATGTACTGCAAGTTGAAGTACGCACGACAGTACCATTCCTGTGGGCAAAAATTCTAAATTGCGCACAGATTCACAGTGACGTTCTGGTTGTTTATGAACCAATTGGAAAATTTCGCGTTCAGCTGTAGTGCAATGGTTTCAACAATGTGATCAAGGTCGCACAGATGTGGATGAGGCTGGTGGAGGCGGATGGCTATCGATA
The DNA here is from genome assembly GCF_021461385.2 of Schistocerca piceifrons. Lineage (NCBI taxonomy): Eukaryota > Metazoa > Arthropoda > Insecta > Orthoptera > Acrididae > Schistocerca > Schistocerca piceifrons. The sequence continues at coordinate 116,506,650 of NC_060138.1, forward strand.
TCGAACATAGACAACAATGACCACGCCATCTGCAACTGAAAAACTGTTTGGGAGGAAAGAAATTTTGCAATGATGAGAACGTTCACGCAGTTGCTCCCCAATGGCTCCGTGAGGACTGCGTATGCCTATCGCTGAGTAACTGTAAGATTGGTTGTATAGAGAGACTTGGTAATTATGTTGAAAAAAAATTTCATGTGTCAGCGTCACTTTGAAGTGTAGTGCAGCGTTCAAGAAAGGTATGAAGCCTGCCATACTAATATGTAACTTTTTTTTGAACATATTGTTTTGGCACTGGTCAACAGCATGTACCAATTTCACAAAATGCATTCCACTGTGCTGTCTGTGATAATAATATTTATTCTGCAATATTATTATCACAGACAGAACAGTGTAATGCGCTTTGTAAAATTATAACTTACTTTTGTTAAGTCCCCTCGTACAGTGGTCGAAGGACGTGAAAGAGAAACAGCAGTACAGAAGGAAGTGAGACCGTGTCGTAATCTCCAATGTTATTCCATTTGTACAATGTTAGACTATCTCTCATACTGTGATATACTTAGTATCCGCACTGCAGCAGAACTTTGTCTGCGGGACACCTGCAACATGTTCTCTCTTCTGACAAAACGGCATTTTTTATGCATCGGTCTTATCGTGTGCTACATCTGCTGCAGTGAATCAATCACTTTTCGCATCGTGAACAGCTTACGAATTCAAATCGGGACTCATCTGACCAGACCACGGGTTTCCAAACCGATGTGGTCACGAGTCCAGGAGAGGCGCTGCGGCCAATGTCGTGCTGTTAGCAAAGGCAAACAAATGGGATACGGAAGTACTAAGGAATGAAGGGAGACGCTTGAAGTTCTCTGAGGTTACAAATGCTTCGATAGGGAATAGGTCAGTAGGCAATTCTGTTGAAGAGCAATGGAATCTCTAAAAAGGACAGTCTCAGAAGCTGGAATGAAAAACATAGGAATAAGGAAGACACGATGGCCAACAGAAAAAATTCTTCAGGTGACCGATGAAAGAAGGAACTATAAAAACATTCCTGGAAATTCAGGAATGCAGAAATACATGTGGGGCTCGTTCATTTTGAAACCATTTATGGCAGCATTAACGGAGGAGGAAAAGCATTACAGTTACTTCCAACAGGATGGAGCAACTGTACGTACAATCGGTCTGACCGCGGAGCACATTTTCACAGTCTTCACCCCTGACATACTTGCTAGCAGAGGTCAGTGTGGTCGCGGCGCCAGCTGACGACCATGGTCATCTGATCTGACAGTGTGCGATTACTTTGTGTGAGGAGATCTCCAGTCTAAGGTGTAACGCAACAACCCTTATATTCTCCAAGAACTGCAGCAGCACATGTCGGATGAGACTTCAGCAATTTGCCGACCAAGGTCCAAACGTGCCAAGAGGTCAACGGTGGTCACTTTCAACATCAACTATAGTCAGGTCAGGACCGTATGTCCTTTCCTCTGCTGTGTTTCTTATGCCCTGGAACTCTGATCTCTGGGCCACTTTCATTTGCCCCACACTGTAGAAGTCACTTAGGAAGCTAAGGCGAAAAGGCTGCATGAAAAATGTGAAGAAAACGAAAAAGTAATTACTGTTGGAAGGATTGACTCAACACCCAGAAAATTCAAAACAATCTTCGATGAAATTAAAAGCAATGGTGGCAACATTAAGAGCACAACGAGATTTCCACTGTTAAATCCAGAGGAGAGAATGGGTGGTAAAGGTATAATACACCTTTACAACTCATCCACTCTCCCCTCTGGATTTAACAGTGAAGGCTAGTGTGAGGCCGAAGACATGTCTGATGACGAGGCAGAAGAAGAAACAGGTGTTGATGTAGAAGAGATAGGTAATCCAGTATTAGAATCGGAATTTAAAGAGCTTTGGAAGAGTTAAGATCCAATAAGGCAGTAGGGATAGATAACATTCCATCAGAATTTCTAAAATCATTGGGATAATTGACAGAAAAATGACTGTTCACGTTGGTATGTAGAGTGTATGAATCAGGCGATATACTATCTGGCTTTCGGATACACATTATCAACATAGTTACGAAAATTGAAAGAGCCGACAATCGCGAGAATTATCGCACAGTGAGATTAACGGCTCGTGCATACAAGTTGCTGTCAAGAATAATATACAGAAGAATGAAAACGAAAATTGAGAGTGTGTTAGGAGACGGTCAGTTTGTCTTTAGGAAAGGGAAAGTCACTAAAGAGGCAATTATGACGGTGCGGTTGATAATGAAAGCAAGAACAAAGACACGTTCTTAGGATTTGTCGGCCTGGAGAAAGCGTCTGTCAATGTCAAATGGTGCAAGATGTTTGAAGATTTCAGAAAAATAGGGGTAAGCTATTGTGCAAGACGGGAAGTATAGAATATGTACAAGAACCAAGAGGGAACAATAAGAGTGAAAGACCATGAACAATAATAAGGATGTGCTTTTCAATCTATACATCGAAGAAGCAATGACGGATATAAAAGTTCAACAGTGGTATTAAAATTCAAGGTGAAAAGATATCAATGAAAAGATTCGCTGATGAAATTGCTATCCTCAGTACAACCAATGAAAAAGTACGGGATCTGCTGAATGCAATGAACAGTCTAATGAGTACAGAATATGGAGAGTACATCGACGAAACACGAAAGTAATGAGAAGTTGTAGAAATGAGAATGGCGGGAAACTTAACATGACGTTTTGCGATCACGAAGTAGATGTAGTTACGGAATTCTGCAACCCAGGCAGCAAAATAACCCATGACGGACGAAGCAAGAGTGACATAAAAAGCAGATAGACACTGCCAAGACAAGACTACAAAAGAAGTCTACTACTTATGAAACACAGGCCATAATTTGAGGAAGAAATTTCTGAGAATGTACGTTTGGAACACAGCATTGTATGGTAGCGAGATGGTCTGTGGGAAAACAGGAAAAGAAGAGCATCGAACCATTTGAGATGAGGTGCTACAGAATAATGTTGCAAATTAGGTAGTCTGAGAAGGTAAGGAATGAAGAGGTTCTGCGCAGAATCGAAGAGGAAATGAATATGTGGAAAACAGTGACAAGAAGGAGGGACAGTGTGACAAGGTATCTATTAAGGCATCAGGGAATAACTTCCATGGTACTAGAGGGAGCTGTGGAGGGTAAAAACAGTAGAGGAAAACACAGACTGGAATACATCCAGCAAATAATTGAGGACGTATCTTGCAAGTGGTACGCTGAGATGAAGAGATTGGCACAGGAGAGAAATTAGCGGCGTGAAAAAAAAGTGCATGAGAACACTTAGCAGTTTCCAACAAACTCTACTACACATGAATTCAAGACTTTTCCATACCTTTCTCGCAGATACGATCGTCTCCCTAAAATAATGAAAGAAAAAAAGTTTTCGATTTTTTCACTTCCTCCGTACATGCAGTTAAATGGTAGCGTCAGGCATTACTTTTTAATTTAGTACTAAGTCTATTCGCAACACAGTTTGCTGGCAGCATACACATATGTAGTTAAGAATCGTGGTTCTGCAATGAGCAAACACAATTTTGTTGAAACTTTCTGACAGATTAAAACTCTGTGCAGGACCGAGGCTCGAATTCGGGACCTTTGCCTTTCGCGGACAAGAGCCTCGATCTGGCACACAGTTTTAAACTGCCAGGAAGTTCCATATCAGCGCACACTCCGCTGCAGTGTGAAAATCTCATTCTGGAAACATCCTCCAGGCTGTGGCTTAGCCATGCCTCCGCAATATCCTTTCTTCCAGGAGTGCTAGTTCAGCAAGTTTCGCAGAAGAGCTTCTGTAAAGTTTGGAAGGTAGGAGAAAACTACTGGCAGAACTGAAGCTGTGAGGGCAGGTTGTGAGTCGTGATTGGGTAGCTCAGCTGGTAGAACGCTTGCCCTCCGAAAGGCAAAGGTCTCGAGTTCGAGTGCCGGTCCGGTACACGGTTTTAATCTGTCAGGAAGTTTCATATCAACGCACACTACGGTGCAGAGTGAAAATCTCATTCTGAAAACAATTTTTGTTGTTCACTACTGATACATGTTTTCGAGAAGATTCTCCATGTTCAGTGCGTTTTGTTACGTAATTTCTCAAATTTTAGGCCAACTTCAATTTCTTCCTCCTGTTGCACTACTAACACTATAGTATGTTGTTTCTTAAACATAGATTCACTATTTTACTCTTTGACTACCGTTGTTTCAGGTTATAGTACTATTGTTCGAAAACTGTGCTGAAATGTATACTGATTGCGATTAGGCTCCGTTAAATGTACATTTGAGGAGGGGAAGCGCACTATTCATGTAAACGTGTATGCTTATTATTTGTAGCTCTCATTTTTTCTTGCTTCTACAGGGTGCTTGAGTTTCTCTTCATAAAACACAGTGCTTCACTTTTTTGTGATGTTCACTTGTTACACCATCTTGCGTTGGGTATACTGGACGGGAATTTTGAATTCTGTAATGTCATTAGGCTGTGCGTTACATGTCTTTGTTTGTTGTCTCTCTCTCTCTCTCTCTTCTCTCTCGCTGTGTATGTGTGTGTGTGTATTATGTGTCTTGGACTTCTGACAATAGCTTTAACGCTGAGAACACAGATCCGTTGCACAGCGCTGTGTATTGATTCATAATTTATTTTCCACACATACGATTGAACGTACCTGCGACGTAGTCTCACCGTACGAAACATACACTGAAGCACCAAATAAACCGGTATAGCCGTGAGTATTCAAGCACAGAGATATGTAAACACGTAGAATACGGCAACACCTAAAGTCCCAGGCGCAGTTGTTAGATCGGTTTGCGCTGCTGCAATGACAGGTTATAAAGATTTAAGTGAGTTTGCACGTGGTGTTATAGTCGACGCATGAGCGATGGGACACAGCATCGCCGAGGTAGCGATGAAGTGGGGATTTTCCCGTTCATTTCACGAGTGAACCGTCAATATCAGGAATCCAGTAAAACATCTTACCTCCGACATCACTGAGGCCGGGAAAAGATCTTCCAAGAACGGGACCAACGACGATTGAAGAGAATCGTTCAGTTTGACGGTAGTGCAACTCTTCCGCACATTGCTACAGATTCCAATGCTGGGCCATCAACAAGTGTTAGCGTTCGAACCATTCAACGAAACATCACCGATATGGGCTTTCGGAGCCGAAGGCCCACTCGTGTATCTTTGAGCACTGCACGACACAAAGCTTTACGCCTCATCTGGGCCTGACGATACCGACATTGGTTTGTTGATGACCGGAAACATGTTGCCTGGTTCAAATGGTTCAAATGGCTCTGAGCACTATGGGACTTAACTGCTGAGGTCATCAGTTCCCTAGAACTGAGAACTATTTAAACCTAACTAACCTAAGGACATCACACACATCCATACCCAAGGAACCTGCGACCGTAGCAGTCGCGCGGTACCGGACTGAAGCGCTTATATCCGCTCGGCCACTGCGGCCGGCTTATTGCCTGGTCAGACGAGTCTCGTTTCAAATTGTATCGAACGGATTGACGTGTACGGGTACGGAGAAACCCTCATGAATTCATGGACACTGCATGTCAGCATGGGACTGTTCAAGCTGCTGGAGGCTCTGTAATGGTGTGAGGCGTGTGCAGTTTGAGTTATATGGGACTCTTGACACGGCTAGATAAGATACGACTGTGACAGGTGGCATGTACATAAGAATCCTGTCTGAGCACCTGCATCCATTCATGTCCCATTGCGCGAATTGCATTGCGACGGACTTGGGCAATTCTAGCACGACAATACGACACCCCACACGTCCAGAATTGCTACAGAGTGGCTCCCTCTGACTCCCCAGACGTAACATTATTGAGCATGTTCCATAAAATTTCGGGAGTGCAGCCGCATAAGTTCAACTTCTTCTTCTAATATTTCGGCTGAATAGCGTCCAGCCATCTTCAGAGTGAACCGAGATGAAGATGGGTGGACATTATTCAGACGAAATATTAGAAGAAGAAGTGGAATTTATGCTGTTGCACTCCCGAAATTTTATGGAACGGTATTTGCTCCACGAAAATACGAAGATGCACATTGTTGAGCATAGCTGGGATGCCTTGCAACGTGCTGTTCAGAAGAGATCTCCACTCCCCTCGTACTCTTGCGGATTTACGGACAGCGCTGCAGGATTCATGGCGTCATTTCCTTCCAGCGCTACTTCAGACATCAGTCGAGTCGATGCCACGCCGTGTTGCGGCATTTCTGCACGCTCGCGTGAGCCTTACACGATATTAGGCAAGTGTACCAGTTTCTTAGGCTCTTCGCCGGCCTGAATGACTGAGCGGTTCTAGGCGCTCCAGTCTGGAACAGAGCGACCGCTACGGTGGCAGGTTTGAATCCTGCCTCGGGCAAGGATGTGTATGATGTCCTTAGGTTAGTTATGTTTAAGTAGTTCTAAGTTCTAGGGGACTGATGACCTCAGATGTTAAGTCCCATAGTGCTCAGAGCCATTTGAACCATCTTTGGCTACTCTGTGTAGTTCAGCAGATATGAAGTCATAAACGTTTAAGTGAGTCAGAAACTAGCCTTTGCTTATAATGCACCACAAATTATCTGGTTTATATCTATCGAGTGTTTCATAGTGTGAGTAGAGACTTCCAAGTTTAGCCATAATTTCAAACCTTTCCTCTCTTGCATGGTGTAATGGTTCTTTATTTATGTGGCCATTACGGCTCTCCAACCCCAGTTCTCGATACCAGTATTATCGTACTACTTTTCTGCGAAGTAACAGACATATTTTTGTGACAATATTCACATTTGGTTTTATTAATGTGTAGGTACTCCGATGTATCGATATATTACAGTGATATGGTTCTTGTGTGTATTCATTTCTGTGAGACTGTCACAATCTTTGACTTACTTGTAACCGTTTTGGCACGAATGCGCACAGACCAGTCTTTGTTTCATTTTGCAGAAATTAAGTTGTTATGTCGCTTTGTAAAAGAACATTCAAATCTTGTGTTTGGGTGAAGTGGAAATTAAATATATGAAGATTGATACATAACTGTTTTCTTGATGATGTGACAATTAAGAAGTGAATTTACAAGAAGTTTAATAAAAATGTGGATCGTGAACACCAAGTCAAAAATTATTTCTGCCATACCATTGTTCTGATCTGGGATTGTTTGATCATTAAGAATTTCCTGAAAAACGCATTTGTTAGGTCTTCAAATATTGCTAAAATACAGATGTGGACCTTCTAGCAGTCAAAGTGGAATCACCCTAGAATCAACAAGATGAGCCATAACAACTTCGACGAAATCTACGTGGGAATCCATTCAAGATAAGTGCCAAAATTAATGACTTTTTTTACAGTGACTTCATTATTTTCATTCTGATGATACCATCCACAGTCAATAACTTTGTTGTTGCCCGATAAACTGAACATATGCTGCGTGAGCAACAGTATTAATCTGATTTCTAACGCGTTTTGCAAGTTCAAATGGTTCAAATGGCTCTGAGCACCATCGGACTTAACTTCTCAGGTCAGTCCCCTAGAACGTAGAACTACTTAAACCTAAGCGAAGGACATCACACACATACATGCCCGAGGCAGGATTCGAACCTGCGACCGTAGCGGCCTCGCGGGTCAAGACTGTAGCGCCTAGAACCGCTCGGCCACCCCGACTTTGCAAGTGGTGGTATTTTTAGAATGGTTAAAAGCAAATATTTAACACATTAACCCATTTGGAAAGCAATAAGACATTTGGAGCTGCTTTGACACGTGAGTTTGACACTTTTAAAAAATTCAGTTGTTTACTGGTTCAATGCCTGACTAACAGCACAGTGCAGAGTCAGAAAGAGAACGACTGTCGGTGTCCCCACAATTTCCGGGTAGCGCCTGGCGGTAAAACCGTGCGCAGCGTGCCGTGCTGCAGATAACGCCAGAGCGCCCGTCCGTCCGCAGTAAGCCCCAGCGTCCAGGCGTATCTCACCTGGCACATGGGCCGGCGCCCTGCCCGCTGATACCGGAGGTCGGCCGCCTCCACCTCGGCCAGTTTGGACGCCGCGCTGACCGCTCGTGAGACGAGCTGAATAACGAGTCGTGAAAGGACGCGCCACTGAGGGGGCCTGCAGATTGCGGGACCCGACACTGGCTCTGCTCTTGCAACGGAACTTCCGCCGCGTTTGGCCAGGTGCTGATAACGCCTGCGAAGGTGCTGTCGCTCGTGTTTCGTACTGACAGGTGGCATTCACTTGTGACATTCATTTCGCAGATTATTCTGCATATTTGGAGTAAATAAACCCATATAATAGTTAATTAGTCTTACTAGGATGATTAGAAAGAGAGATACGTGATGATTAGACACATGTCTGAAATAATACGGGCCTTGGTAATGATAAAATTTAGTTGCATGCTGTAGGTGTAAGCAAAGTGGATTTGGCAATGGAGGCGGGGAGGCGAAGGCCGGTGAGCGCCGGAAGAGCATTGTGCAGGGGCCAGGGTCCCAGGGGATGCGGCCACTGACCTGCAAGCATCAAAAGGAACGCCGCCGGGTGCCAGGTGAGAGAGAGAGGGGAAATGTCGAGCAGACAGAGAGCGCCCAACGCCGCGCTGGCGCCGCCCGGTCGCGCGCTGTTTTAGCGGCAAATGGGCTGAGTTCTGATTGGGCCGTTCATAAGAAAGTGCGGGAAACGCTGGGGGTCAACGCCCACTGTTCGAACAGAGAAATTTTTGTATAGGTGGAGAAATTGTATCACTCCGCGAGGGAGATGTGGGAGGCCTTTGCAGTGTCGGGGTTGGCTGATTAGAGTTTGGCGGCAAGATTGTCGCAAGAGCTCCGTGCAGAGAGCGACAGGTGGGAAAGCGTCTTGTGCCCTGAAAGCGGACGGTCGCAAAGTTCGGTAGCTCTGAGATAGGGACTTAGATTCGGAATACTGTGCTGTGTATGATCTAGAGTTTGCAGCTACAGTAGGACATCAGCGTCCACGATAGGCATTGCATTGACTACTAGTATAATTGCAGTTGATTCCGACTTAGGCTGATAGTCACCATTGAACGTAGTCAACCAGTGCACAGAGGTATCGTACTGGTATTGCACGTTAGTACAAAACACACTGGGCTGCACCTTAAAGGTTGTTGAGCCAGTCTTGAAAGCGTTGTATACCATTAGAGGAAATTAGCAGTTTCTGAGTAGTTTATTCTGCTCAAGATATTTGAGAGACTTATCCTAATTCAGCGACTTTGCACCTGCAGTCGTCGCCCCAGCAGTATCGACGGAGCCAGCACGCTGGTAGACAGTTTTGTAAAACTTGCAGCAGCGGCAGTTAAGTTCAGAAATAGTTGTTGGATCGTGTTCTTGCCATCCACTGAGCATCCGTGTAGTTTTGCTTACGATTCGTTATTGGTTATTTGTCTTTTTGCATGTTGTTTGGTTTGTTTCTTGGTGGTGGTGTCCGAAGTATGTATTATTTCAGACACAAAAGAGATTATAGGAACGCGGTCAGATCGCATTTACCATTTGCTTATCCACGGGCATAATTAAATCTAACTTCGCATGAACTTAACATTGAAATTATAGGAACGCAGTCAGATCGCATTTACCATTTGCTTATCCAGGGGCGTAATTAAAACTAACTTCACATCAACTCAAAATTAAGAGCTGAGAGCCAATCTTACCAGTGTAGTATATCTAAGAACAGGGCACAATTTGTTTAGTTTGTTTTCATTCATAATTTGTTCAATATGATTTAATTTCTATCGTGAGATAATTTACAATAAATACAAGTTATTTACAACATAGCCTTTGATTCAGTAGTTGGTGGTAGTTAGCCATCACTGTCTCATCAATATATTTCATTCAGGTTTAATAACGGCGTCTACCCCGATAGAAAGTCATCTTACAGTACGACCAACAACCTGTGTAATTTTGTCTTCCCGTCTTTCTTCTCGACCGATTTGTCATCTTCCGCTACACTTCTCTCGTACTTCCCTGCAAATCCTTCATACCTCTTTTTCAGTAAAAGTAACATGACTGGTAAATCCTAGAGTGTCCTCGATGGTGAGTGTTCATCGGAGGTGAGGGTATCATCTGGAGTGCCCCAGGGAAGTGTGGTAGGTCCGGTGTTCTTTTCTATCTACATAATGATCTTTTGGATAGGGTGGATAGCAATGTGCGGCTGTTTGCTGATGGTGCTGTGGTGTACGGGAAGGTGTCATCGTTGATTGACGGTAGGAGGATACAAGATGACTTGGACAGGATTTGTGATTGGTGTTATGAATGGCAGCTAACTCTAAATACAGATAATTGTAAAGTAATGCAGATGAATAGGAAAAAGAATCCTGAAATGTGTGAATACTCCATTAGTAGTGTAGCGCTTGACACAGTCACGTCGATTAAATATTTGGGCGTAACATTGCAGAGCGATATGAAGTGGGACAAGCATGTAACGGCAGTTGTGGCGAAGGCGGATAGTCGTATTCGGTTCATTGGTAGAATTTTGGGAAGATGTGGTTCATCTGTAAAGGAGACCGCTTGTAAAACACTAATACGACCTATTCTTGAGTACTGCTCGAGCGTTTGGGATCCCTATCAGGTCGCATTGAGGGAGGACATAGAAGCAATTCAGAGGCGGGCTGCTAGATTTGTTACTGGTAGGTTTGACCATCACACGAGTGTTACGGAAATGCTTCAGGCACTCGGGTGGGAGTCTCTAGAGGAAAGGAGGCGCTCTTTTCGTGAATCGTTACTGATGAAATTTAGAGAACCAGCATTTGAGGCTCACTGCAGTACAATTTTACTGCCGCCAACTTACATTTCGCGGAAAGACCACAAAGATAAGAGAGATTAGGGCTCGTACAGAGGCATATAGGCAGTCATTTTTCCCTCGTTCTGTTTGAAACAGGGAGAGAAGATGCTAGTTGTGGTACGAGGTACCCTCCGCCACGAACGGTATGGTGGATTGCGGAGTATGTATGTAGATGTAGATGTAGAATTAAACGGTAAAACCTGACATATACCATCGCGCAGTGGTAGTAGTCTGAAATATCTTACTATATGCAGAGATTTCGAACTTTTACCAAGTAACATTGCTAAATCTTAGGATTTACCCATGCGAACTCTTCAAACGTTGGTTGGTTGATTCGGGGAAGGGGACCGAACAGCGAGGTCATCGGTCCCATTGGATTAGGGAAGGTTGGCGAAGGATGTCGGCTGTGCCATTTCACAGGAACCACCCCGGAATTTACCTGAACCGATTTAGGGAAGTGATGTAAAACCTAAATCAGGATGGCCGGACGCGGGTTTGAACCGTCGCCCACCAGAGTGCGAGTCCAGTGTGCCAACCACTGCGCCACCTCGCTCGGTAACTGTTACAGCCATAGACATTAAAAAGACCGGCCTTAGCAATTCTTGACATAATTTGTACTGATTGTAACACTACGTTGTTTAAATATGCTTCCAATCCAATGGGACTGTAATGAACAATATTACATATGAGAGTTAGTGAAAAACCGAGCGAGGTGGCGCAGTGGTTAGACACTGGACTCGCATTTGGAAGGACGACGGTTCAATCCCGCGCCCGGCCATCCTGATTTAGGTTTTCCGTGATTTCCCTAAATTGCTCCAGGCAAATGCCGGGATGGTTCCTTTCAAAGGGCACGGCCGACTTCCTTCCCCGTCCTTCCCTAATCCGATGAGACCGATGACCTCGCTGTCTGGTCTCCTTCCCCGAAACAACCAACCAACCAACCAGTTAGTGAAAAATGTTACAATTATATAAAAATGTTATACAGATTATCCAATGTGACCGTAATGAACAATATTACATATGAGAGTTAGTGACAAATGTTACAGTTATATAAAAATGTTATAAAGATTGTCACCTTGCGAATTTTAATTTTTGTGATGACTAGGTTGACGGTTGTGAAATTTGGAATTACATAACACGAAGACGATTCGCACAGGCAATTTTTAGTTGAATACTTTTTAAAACAATTTCGCTTTCGGATCCCTTTGTCCCCCATTTAATGATAGTTTCACAGCCATTTCGTGCACACTAATTTCCTCTCTTTCTACTTCTTCTTTGCACATTGTAAATTGGCTGCTAGTGCACAATGACTTCAGTTTGCCTGCTTTGGTACGAAGATGATAAAATTCGCTATAATGAATATAAATCGCCAATGCTATTACTGATTTTGCATCAAATGCTTTCCGGTTTACATCCGATACTTAAGTTCTCACATGCTGTTCAACTGCAGATTTTGGAATTTTGTTACATCGTTTTCTTGGCTTCCAACTGTAGACCTTCTTTCTCTGCGTCTCAGACCCACTTCACTTTATAAACACTGTTGGGAGCTGTCACTGTCTCGTCAGTAGGTTTCCGTGTGAAATGTCGTCATATCCTGTGTCTCTGGTGATTCTTCACCCGCTGCGATGGCACTTTCTACCTACGTTTCTCTTGTCCCAATATTTGATCCACTCCGATACTGAGACGTAATGATGAATTTCTTCTTTTCCAGCAGGCACTTTTTCTCCTCCGATGTTGACAACATCATATCGCTTCAAACGCCTGTAGTGAACATACTTTTTTTGGCAAGGGTTTTTGCACTTTGCACCTCACTCAACAAAATATGGTATTGCTCAGTAGTTACATAAAAATTGTTGTCTATCTTCTTGTTCACTGATTCACTTAAAAGTTCGTAAAATCTGTTACGCATAACATCACTCATTCTGATGCAAAATCGCACAGAAAACAACACCTCTAAACCGACTCACAAAGATGGCCGTACACACGCGTACGATACTCGACACAGACAAGCTAAACAGCGGCGAGCGGTCTGAGAACAAAACTTTGCCAACAAAGAAACATGTCCGAACCTGCACGGTGGAGGTGGGAGTCTTCGATCCAGCTTTTACCAGCTCTCACGGATAAATCCTAAGATTCAAATAACATAAATGAAGCTACATTTGGATCAGTCTGACATTAAACAGGAATAAAAAAAATTCAGTATCAATTGATTTAGTGCATGAAGCGCGAGTTAAGCCAGTAACCAGATAATTGACGACATGCTTGAAAAGGGGGCTATCCGGCCATCTACTTCGCCTTACGCTTCCCCAATATTCTTGGTTCCTAAAAGTAATAGAGGTGGCTACAGGCCGGTGGTTGGCTATCGGGCCTTAAACAAAAAGGTGGTCTTGGAATCGGTCGCACTTCCTGATTCGCACAACTGCTTTACATGGTTTTCGGGAGCGCGTTACTTCACTGTATTGGATCAATCAAGTCTGCGTACGAAGTCGGTCTTTCACCGAACAATACATGACTCCGATCTTCCGATTTCAACCCCCGCACTATACTTGAAACGCCTTCACGCTCCGGGAGGCGAGTGTGAAAGGCCAGCACCGCTGTTCGTGCATCGGCTATGTAGTCACTCAGGGACTCCTGCTTCCTCTGCACTCTGAATACATATTTATTCACTAGGTGGCTTTTGTCCCAAGCGGTTAACCTTTCCTGCACGATCTTTATTCGCAACCCACTCAAGCTACCGTCACTCTCAAGAACGGATGCCACTAATTGAGTCAAGGAACCATTGGACAAAGGATAGAGCAACTGACACACACCACCCTTGCCGGAGCATTTAACACATCAGCAATCCTCTCCAACTTAACTAAAATCCACAAAAACTGAACTAAATGCTCCATGGATTCAATCGACAAGGACTCAAGTCCCTGAAATATGGACACCAAGGGGTTCGGAAGTTTAGCAAAATAATTATCCCCACTAGTCTGATCTCTGGATCCGGTGCCAGAGGACTCCATTGGCAAATTCAACGAAGCGTCACCTCCACAACAGCGCTTTCCCATTCCAAAGCAGTCGACTGAACTTGCAATTTCAAAACCTGCTCCCGTAACTCGTTTACCTTATCATTGAAACCCGGGCCGACAGCCACCTGAACAAGATCACTAAGTCGGATAATGAAGTGAGTGATTTGTACCAGCAGACGGTATACTTGCGAGCGGGAGGGACAACTATCCGCTAAGAAATCTAAGTTTGACTGAATCTGATCCAGGGAGGCGGCACAAGACGACAAGGCGTCACCCACCTGACCGACGCGCTCCGCGGGTACCTGGACCGGGAGCGCCACCGCGTCTCGCAGCCGCGCAGACAGCTCACTCGCGCCACCGCCGTCAGGCTCCCCTCGCATCTGTAACTCGTATTGCAATTGGTCCTTCTTCAGGCACCCAATCACCATGATCGCACGTGCCGACATGACAATTCTGTAAAATACGCACACGAACAGCACACAGCAGAACAACAAATTTACAATTTAAAAACAATATCCATTAATCAAAACATGAACCATGTGCAGTAGCAGTAACCACAGAGCAACCAAGCTCTGCTACCAGAACTGGTCCGAGCACGGGGCTCACAGCCCGAACCACACGCCACTGTTAAGCACTAATGAAGGACTGGGTACCTTACTTCGATTGCACATAATTCATTAAGGTCAATACAACACATTTATTTCAAGTAACATAAATGAAGTTACATTTGAATCTGTCTGACATTAAACAGGAATAAAAAAAAACAATTTCAATATCAGTTGATTTAGTGCGTGAAGCGCGAGTTAAGCCAGTAACCAGATAAACTAAACAAGTCATCGTAATTCAAAAGATAGAGAAAAACAAAATTGAATCAATACCCCTTACTTACAAATACCAAAAAAACCTTACAATACTACTCAAAAGAATACACTCAAGTGGGGAGCAGTCATTCACCCGACAGAACACTTCAAAATGAGTTGAATAACACAGCTGCGTGCCCCAGAAAACAGCAAGACATTAAATGCACTTCATTTGACGAATAACAAATACTCATTAACATTATGCCACTCCTGTTTGAACTGCAGTGTCCCAAAGAAACAGGCGCTTATTCTGAAAGAAGAATTTTTTTGTGTGTTTAAATCACAGCATTAAGTAATTCCATAAGATGTCCAATCGAACCCCCCTCCCCCCCCCCCCCCCACAATTTCAGCTGAGGCACAAATCTTTCCCCTTTCTAGGCGGAGGCTGAGCCAGAAACACAGAATGCCACAAAAACACAGTTTTGCTGTGAAAACTTAAGGACACCCGGAAGCAGTAACAGACAAGGGGTCGGCACCCACAAATAACACAGCCTAAGAGTCAGGCTTGGAGCACATCCTACGAGAACTTGTTCACACTATGCTCACCACAAACTGTAGGCATTCCGGCCGAACATCCGCTTGCAGTGGCTGCCAGAAGGACGAAGCAACCAACAGGCCCACGCCGTGCTTCTCACACAGGCACCTCAATTTGTACAAACATCTAGGCCAATACCAACTCCGGACTCCCCTCTCACTGCGAGGCTTGGCGCAGTTTATACGAAATGCCTTCCAGGCAACGAGTAACCGCCGCAGGAGTTTCACGATTAGCAACAGCCCCAGAGTAACAGACATCACACATGTGCTTATGCCCGAGCCACAACTCTGCCTGTCTCACCGGCCGCCCCAAACCGTCTCCCTCTCTCCGTCCCGCGCGCCCCAGCCGAAAACGCAAAGATGCTGATGCGCGGGGACGCGCCAAAGATAACAAGCCGATCGCTGATGATCGACCAGCGATCTGGCTCAAGCCCAGATGTGAGCCCAATCTTGTCAGCACGAACTGTTTCGAACCGGTTATTCGCAGTGGGACTCTGGGGACGTACACCTGTAGCCCGCATTCCTACTACGCCACAGCACCGACACGCACGGTTCGATTGGTGCCGTCAGAGGATCACTTGGAAGTCGGAGTGGGGCTCCGTGGTCTTCAGCGATTAAAGCTGATTCTACTTGCACGCAAGTGATGGACGTTTGCCCTGACGACGTACGCCTGGTAACTGCTGTCTCGTAGACGTCATTCATCCTATTATACTCTGTCCCCACCACAGTCCTTATGGTTTACGATACGATAAGCTACAACTCTTGTTCACCTTTGTTGCTTCTGGAGAGGATACTAACCAGTTCTCAGTCCGTACAGAATGTTGATATACCAGTTCTTTTGCCATTCTTGCAACAGGAAGGTGGTGTTCCAACAGGATAATGCTTGCCCACACACTGCCCGTGAAACTGAACGTGTTCTTCAAGACGGGCAACAGCTTCCTGTCCAGCACGATCTCCGGACTTGTCTCCAGCCGAACATGTATGAGACTGACGGCACGTATAGTGACTCGAGCAACTGGTTAGCCAACAACTCATACAGAACTATGTAAACAGGCCGAGTAGGCGTGGTATAACGTATCCCAGGGCAGTATTCCCCATCTGTACGATCAACTGAATGCCAGAGTCAGCACCTGCATTGTCGACCGTGGAGGCTACATCACATACTAATATGGATGTCTCAGTATGGTACCATGCTGGAACATGGTTCCATACCTGGTACCTCAGAAACCCTTGTGCTTTTGAGCTGTAAATGTAATCATTTCATGTACTCCATACGCTCTGTGGCAACAACAATTCTTGAGTGATTTGGAAACCTCTAAAAGGGCGTACTATTTTTTCCGGTACATTTGCATCCACATTCATACTCCGCAACTAACCTGACGGTGTGTGGGGGAGGGTACCCCTTCTATTCCAATCTCGTATTGTTCGCAGAAAGAAAGATTGTCGGTATGCCTCTGTGTGGGCTCTAATCTCTCTGATTTTATCCTCATGATCTCTTCGCGAGATGTACGTAGGAGGGAGCAATATACTGCTTGACTCCTCGGTGAAGGTATGTTCTCGAAACTTCAACAAAAGCCCGTGCCGAGCTATTGAGCGTCTCTCTTGCAGAATCGTCCACTGGAGTTTATCTATCACCTCCGTAACGCTCTCGCGATTGCTAAATGAACCTGTAACGAAGCGCGCTGCTCTCCGTTGGATCTTCTCTGTCTCTTCTATCAACCCTGTCTGGTACGGATCCCACACCGGTGAGCAGTATTCAAGCAGTTGGTGAACAAGTGTAACGTAACCTACTTCCTTTGTTTTCGGACTGCGTTTCCTTAGGACTCTTCCAGTGAATCTCAGTCTGGCATCTGCTTTACCAACGATTAATTTTATATGGTCAGTCCATTTTACATCACTCCTGATGCCTACTCCCAGATAATTTATGGAATTAACTGCTTCCAGTTGCTGACCTGCTATATTGTAGCTAAATGATGAAGGATCTTTCTTTCTATGTACTCGCAGCACATTACACTTGTGTACATTGAGATTCAATTGCCATTCCCTGCACCATGCGTCAATTAGTTGCCGATCCTCCTGCATTTCAGTACAGTTTTCCATTGTTATAACCCCTCGATATACTACAGCATCATCAGAAAAAAGCGTCAGTGAACTTCCGATGTTATCCACAAGGTCATATATATATATATATATATATATATATATATATATATATATATATATATATATATATATATTGTGAGTAGCAACGTTCCTACGACACTCCCCTGAGGCGCATCTGAAATCACTCTTACTTCGGAAGACTTCTCTTCATTGAGAATGACATGCTGCGTTCTGTTATCTGGGAACTCTTCAATCCAGTCACACAATTGGTGTGATAGTCCATATGCTCTTACTTTGTTCATTAAACGACTGTGGGGAACTGTATCAAACGCCTTGCGGAAGTCAAGAAACACGGCATCTGCCGGTAGTTTATATGGTAGTCTGTTATTACCTAACAATGCACTTATTGTTTTCGCCGGTTGATTTTCAAAAGGAGATATGAATGTTACAGTGGAAAAGTATTTGTAATTATGGTTCTTTTAAGGTTTTAGGATTTTGCCGGTATTACGAACAGATATAAATTTAATAGGTTCAATAAAGGATTACCTAACATAAGTTTGTTTCATAATAATGACTGTTGACCGTATGATGTTGCATTTTTGGATAATGGTTGCTAATGTTGTCCTTGATGAAGCTATGGTCCTGACGACGGCACAGAGGACGACCGGAACCAGGCTTAGTGAAAAAAATGACAACTCCGACACACAATAAATGGTGTTATTCATCGCTTCACAGAGTAACTGACGCCCCTGTGTGCAATTACTTCTTTACGATGAAGAGACTGACTCGGGAGAGGAAGCCAGTCAAATGATTGATGATCCAAAAAAAAGTATATTCCATCAGTAGCAACGAGACTTCGCTGTGGAATTCTGTAGGATTAAGAATGACTGTGGCATTCACGTCGTCAGCCGGTAGCACAACTTGGTCTTCGTCTGTCCATAAACATCGCAGTCCCTCTGTCTCTACTCTGCTGATGTTCGATTTAGAAGGGCTGTGGATGTGGCTACAATGCGACTGACGACAAATCTTTCCTGATCATCGCCATCCTCTGCAAGTTGCCGTACCGCCTATTAAGCTAACAAACCTCCATAATAACTATTGTGGAGTCGCAGCAGCCGAAATAGTTCCTTTGTCTGATTTGTTATACGTGAGATGCAAAGCGCTAACGTTTCTGTTTTTGATTTGCCGCTATGCTTCTGAGATTAACTGTTTCAAGGACTGCCGCGGTCACACAAGTCTTTCGTCGATAGGAACTTCGGTATGTTTTATTAATGGCGGCAAGCAACAAACTCTCCCTACCACAGGCTTCTCGGTTACTTGAGCCACTTGCAACGTCCGAGAATTACTCAACGCTTGTGTGTGTGCGATTTGGCGCGCGGGCGCGCCTGTGTGTGTGTGTGTGTGTGTGTGTGTGTGTGTGTGTGTGTGTGGGTGGGTGGGTGCGTGTCATGAGGGAAGTGTTGGATGGGCTGAATCGATAGGAATGACTGAAAATCTATAAAAATTATAGAAGAGAAAGCGCTGCACAGTTTTGCCACCTAAGGGAACCGTATAAACTGATGACAGAAAAACGTACGTTTCCGACAGACACCGACCGAAGGTGGTCGCGCGGTGACATGGCGGATCCAATGGTGCGTGCCCGCTGAGCCATTCCTTCCACATCTCCGACTACGAGCGGCCTCTGCCACTGCGATATAGGACGGCCGGCTGCAGTTGCATGGCCCAGTCTCAATCGCAGTCCTCAATCTTAGTCAGGCTTCGACGTTTTGCTTGTGCATTAAGACCAGGAGGCTCATGTTGCACGACGCTCTCTAGTTTGCCTCTTGTAACAGCTGGACTTTATTGCTGTTTTTCCTTTTGAAAGTTTCTTCGTAATGCTTAGAGAAAGCTAAAAGTCAAACTTCTGTTTACTATATTTACGTGTTTCCTGATCATTTCTGCTCCTGTCTAGCTTCTCTCCGACACCAGCTGCTGCACCGCTCGCTCTGTAGCCGACCTCTCCTTACTATTGTGTACGCAGTAGTACACAACAGCATAGGGATCTCGCATAGCAGGGAGTCGTTGGTAATGTGTGGATTTCTCTATCGCGAGCATTGTTAGATGCAGGAAGAGCTGTGTCACTCATAGGTTGTGCTTTCAGGTAGCTCTGATAAACCACAGATGTCAGGGTTCTCTGATGATTTCAAGAAAATCTCAGCAAAGCGGCGGAGTCAAAATAATAGTAACAAATGGTAATTCGAGAATATAGCATTAAGCAAAGAAGTGTTATTAGTGAAAAGGAGGAATGGGAATATTCGATACTGAGGCAGAATCCAATTATTCCATAGCTACCGAGTACACAGTTTGAATGACTGGATGTTGAGTAATTTTCGGACATGGCTGGCAGTGGAAGCAATTGAAGAGCTTAGTGTGTAGATTTTCAGCGTGAAGAAGAGAACATTTTTTTTTTTTTATAAATAACTTCCACAAGCAGCAAATAGTTCGTTTGTATGGTCCTGGAAATAATTTTAGCCTTGAGATCACCATTTAGCAGAATTCTTAATATTTTTTTTTTAATGTTCAATGCCACATTTCTACACTTATAAAATATAATCCAATACAATTGTAGTCTGTAGAAATGTGACGCTGATTATGAAAATTTTTAAAAAATCTGGCAAATGATGATCTCAATGTTGAAACTAGCTGAATAACTATAAAATTAAACCTGAACGGTTTATAATGGTCATTTGAAAAAAATGTCCTTTATGAAAACTGTGAAGCAACATTTATTGAAGCGCAGACGTTTGGTGTCTCACAGGAGGAACCGAGGAATTTTGTGTTCGAATGTGTGTATAGTCCAGAAGGAGCGGCAGAGTCGTTGTAACAATTCCTTTCAGAGATGGTGAAAGTGGACAGAACCCAGTTTTAGACTAAGAGTCCGCTACTTTATAGGGACAAACCCATCAACGATACGTGTGGCAAAATATAAGAAGGTTGTCACGTTTGGAGGCAACGCTATGTTTGCTTGTATTCTACTGCTTTTTGCTCTGTTATAGAGTACAGTTTAGCAACGAGGTTTACTAAAGCCTCGGCGTGCTACGAATTTTAACACGTATAAAAGTGATTGTACCGATGCTGACAAGGTGGCAACTACTAAGTCACTGTTCAGAGTCAAAGTTCTCATTATTATCACAGAATCACTTAAATAGAAAACTTTCCTTTGCAAGAGATCCGACACCAGATTAAATACGTTACAAGTAACTGTCTGAATCAACGTCCTCATTCAGTAGCTAGACACTTCAGAGAGACACAAATGGTGAATCGATGAATGGGTGAACGACTGCCACTGCCGTAGAGAGGTTGCAGGTTATTCTCCGGTGACAGGAGTCGCAAACAGAAAGCTGCGCATCGGCTATGGAGGTAGGATCGCCGGTGGATTCTCCAAAGGACGGAATGATACCCGGCAACGCTCCGTTTTCGCGATGCAAAGTAAGGTGGCAAAGATGTCGTCCTTTGTAGGTCAGATCTGAAATACGGCATTAGCCGTAATCTTTCTCGTCGCTCAACGCCTGCTAAGCAGGCAACGCAGATGACACTTCTGTACCGCGTGTAGCCTCCGTGCCTGTCGGAAACAGCATATACTTACGATTAAACTTCAGTGTTCGTTTCGTATAGTTGTAGGTATTATTTCTCTTTTGTGCTAATATTTAACGATGATCTTGAGACATTTCTGTTCGGAGATACTAGCACTTTGCGGGGAGTCAGTGAAGGATTCAGTGAAGGCTGTGAGTGATAATTAACACCTTGTCTGGTTTGAAAACTATGTTCCAGACTGGGACTAGAACACGGATGTTTGGCAGGCAAAGCAATTACCCACTGACCTGTCCAGGAACAACTAAAGGTCCACCATCGCAACTTCAATAGCGGCGATACCTCTTAATCATCCCTGAAATTTTTTAAGTCAAGTTATTCTGCATGCATTGCGGAATAAGCACTAATGGATGAGAAGGTACACAACCGAACGTCTGTCAAGTTTGGAAACCAGAGGAGAGGTAATAAACGAAGTGCCCTTATTAGGGACGGCCATGAGTCTGCCAGAATATTTCAAACCATCTTACACCCTACTGCAGACTGGAAAGTTCATTCTGAATCCATTCCAGCTCGAGCATATAATAACATAGGTGCGACAGTAGAAAATAATTATCCTGTACTGAGTTTTGAAAGTAAGGCTGGCGACCTATACAAAACCAAGTTTATGAAGGCTGTAGGAAAGGTGCCTGATCTGAGTCCCTCCATGAAAAGTACTAGCTGTGAGACGATCACATCACAAGGTGAAACTGAAATTGTCGCGCCATACTTAGACCATAATGACTAGCGAAATGAATATATTTCTACCATACTTTAGCAGGTGACACATTTTCTTTTTGTCTCATCAGTCTTCTGGCTGTTTTGATACGGCCCCGCCACGAATTCCTCTCCAGTGCCAACCTCTTCATCTCAGAGTACCACTTGCAAACTGCAACCCGAATTATTTGCTGGATGTATTTCAATCTCTCTCTTTCTACATAGTTCTTACCCTCCACAGCTCCCTCCAGTACCGTGGAAGTAATTCCCTGATGTCTGAACAGATGTACTATCAGCCTGCCCCTTATTCTTGCCAGTGTTTTCCATTTATTTTTTCCTGTTCCATTGTGCAGAGAACTTCCTCATTCCTTACCTCATCAGTCCATCTAACTTTCAATATTCTTCTGTAGCACGACATCTCAAATGCTGTCGTTCCGCTTTTCCCACCTCCATGTTTCACTATCATACAATGATGTGCTCCAAGCGTACACTCTTAGAAATTTCTCCCCCCAAATTAAGGCCTATGTTTGATACTAGTGGCCGCGCGGGATTAGCCGAGCGGTCTGGGCGCTGCAGTCATGGACTATGTGACTGGTCCCTTTGGAGGTTCGTGTCGTCCTTCGGGCATGCGTGTGTGTGTGTGTGTGTGTTTGTCCTTTGGATAATTTAGATTAAATAGTCTGTAAGGTTAGGGATTGATGACCCTAGCAGTTAAGTCCCATAAGATTTCACACACATTTGGACATTTTTTTCTTGATACCAGTGAGCGCAGAAATGTCATTTTTACCTTTGCTAGTCTGCTTTTTATATCGTCCTTGCTCCGTCCATCATGGGTTATTTTGCTGCCTAAATAGCAGAATTCCTTAATTCCATTTACTTCCTGATCTCCAGTTCTGATGTTAAGTCTTTCAGGTCCCATTTCTGCTACTTCTCATTACTTTCGTCTTTGTTCGATGTACTCATATTATGGACTATTCATTCCATTCTGTAAATCCAGCAATTCAAAGATGATAGAAATGTCATCAGCGAATCTTATCATTGGTATCCTTTCATCTTGTATTTTAATCCCGCTCTTGAACCTTTCTTTTGTTTCTCTACGTTTTATTTTGATTCTTGGCTCCCTACAATTTACTGCTACTTGTTGTGTGATTTCGAACATCTTGCTCCATTTTACGTTGTCGAAGGCTTTTTCCAGATTGTTAGATCCTATGAAAATGTCTTGAGTTTTCTTCACTCTTGCTTCCATAATCAAATGCAACGTCAGGACTGCCTCTCTGCTGCCATTTCCTTTCCTAAAGCCAAACTGATCGTCATCTGATAGATCGCTTAATTTCTTTTCCATTCTTCTGTATACAATTACCGTTCATGAACAATAATTCAGAAGCTGCAAAGAAGCTAGGAGACAAATACATACACGATTATTTTGATTCTTCAGGTATTTTGCATCTCACCGCCCCTTCAGTTTATCTAAGCAAGTAATGCGTTATAAAAAATACGAAACTGCGAACAGAGTAGACACGAACTACCATTATTTAGTACTGCAGTTCATTATCCGCTTATTGTAAGAACTGTCACTATAACAAGCCCAAAAGGGCAGAGGATTTATAACCGAGAAAACTTTTAAAAACAGTCATTGGTCGGATATGCACCATCATAGAGCTACGGCTACAAAACAGCATCAAATCAGCAATGGACAAGAACAAGTCAGCAGCCTAGGACAGGGTCTCGCTAGAATTTTGGAGTTCGCAATAGCCATTTGCGTCATAGAGTAATTTTAGAAGGTGAGACATTCATTTCTTCGACAATGGCTGCTATGTAGCAATGCTAGAGCACGATTTCAGTGTTTGCACTTAATATAACAGATTTACAGGAGATGGACACGAAAATAAATATATCCATGGACGTCCGCAGAAATTTATGTAAGAGGGGCAAGATTCTAAAATTACCAGTCTTGATATGACTATTCTGTGAGTTTGAGAACAAATTGCAACCCGACAGCTAAATTTACAGTATAGCTTATTGTATCTCAAACGACGGAGAGGTACATACTCAGTGTTTGTTTTTGGTACGTTATTTTAATATCAAAATGGTAGAATATTTTATCAGTATGTGGTAAGTACACATCTTTATGGTATTTATTTGTGTATGAACATTACTAATTTGATTCAACAATTTAAAATTATATGCTTCTTTTTAAAAATCGATAGTATTCAACGAATTATTAACAAGAACAAGTGTTTTGTTCATATAGCGATGTTAGGTTTTCTCTGAAAATTAAATAACTGAAAAAGAAAAGAATGATCATAATAACTTATACATGTACGTACGTCCATACAGACAGAGGTTACGAGGAGAACATGTAAGAAAGTAAAATGAGAAGGAAGCAACACAAAAGAAAATAATATTTAACAGACATGTTTCCTTTGTACAACTTTCAACTCAGAGTCATCAGTATTTCACGTTCGTATACTGTGATAAAAGAAAATATGATGTCGGAGCTAACCATTAGAACTGTCCATGCAAAATAATTTTAAAAAGTTGTCTCTTCAGACCCTAAGAACCGAAAATAATGATCAATAACCAACGACCTGAACGAGTCTGTAATTTTACTTACTTTGATTATAATATTTTCACGACAACAGAGACGTAGATATTAAAATAAATAAGTTCCAAATGATATGCTGCACCATGAGAATTACACTAAAAATCAAAACCATTATAGACACCCAACTCAGGTTCTATAATGTGATGGCTGTCTATGTTTAGTTATGTAACTGAATAATGGATACTGAGAGAGAGAGAGAGAGAGAGAGAGAGAGAGAGAGAGAGAGAGAGAGGGGTAAATGATCAATAGTAAGTGCTTTAATAATTGAATGCATCATAACGGTTAATGATAAGTGTCTAATAGAATCTTTTGATATTTACCGGAAGAAATTGTGGCTTTTCCTCTCCTGTGCCAACATCTTCATCTCAGAGTGGCACTTGCAACCAACGTCCTCAATTATCTGCTGGATGTATTCTAATCTATGTTTTT
This sequence comes from Schistocerca piceifrons, assembly GCF_021461385.2. Classification (NCBI taxonomy): domain Eukaryota; kingdom Metazoa; phylum Arthropoda; class Insecta; order Orthoptera; family Acrididae; genus Schistocerca; species Schistocerca piceifrons. The sequence continues at coordinate 116,531,292 of NC_060138.1, forward strand.
CCATACAGTTTTTGACCTCTACAGCTCCCTCTAGTACCTGATTTTTTAACAGATATCCTATCATCCTGTCCCTTCTCCTTATCAGTGTTTTCCACATTTCCTTTGCTCTCCGATTCTGCGCAAAACCTCCTCATTCCTTACCTTATCAGTCCACCTAATTTTCAACATTCGTCACCACATCTCAAATGTTTAGATTCTCTTCCGTTCCGATTTTCCCACAGTCTATGTTTCACATCCATACAATGCTGTACTCCAGATGCACATTCTCAGAAATTTCTTCCTCAAATTAAGGCCTATGTGTGATACAAGTAGACTTCTCTTGGCCAGGAATGCCCTTTTTGCCAGTGTTACTTTGCTTTTAATGTCCTCCTTTCCCCGTCCGTCGTTAGTTATTTTGCCGTCTAGGTAGCAGAATTCCTTAACTATCTTTCCTTAATCTACTTAGTGAACAGCAATCCTGATGGTAAGTTTCTCGCTGTTGTCATTTCTGCCAATTCTCATTACTTCCGTCTTTCTACGATTTTTTCTCAATCCGTATTCTGTACTTATTAGGTTGTTCATTCCATTCAGCATATCCTGTAATTCTCCTTCCCTTTCATTCGTCAAGTCATTAGCGAATCGTATCTTCATATCTTTTCACCTTGACTTTTAATTCTATTCCTGAACATTTCTTTTATTTCCATCATTGCTTCTTCGATGTACAGATTGAACAGTAGGTGCGAAAGACTACATCCCTGTCTTACACCCTTTTTAATCTGAGCCTTCTTTCTTGGTCGTCCACCCTTATTATTCCCTCTTGGCTCTTGTACATGTTGTATATTACCCATCTCTCCCTTCAGCTTATCCCTGTTTTTCTCAGAATCATGAAACAAGGCAAAACTGAAACATGTTTTAGAATTGAATTTTTTAAAAAGAGACACTAAAAGGAGCGGTTTATGTGTGGTAGTATGGATCTGATTATCCAACAAACGTACCTTGCCTGTAAGTTCGGCTATGTATTTCCTTCAGAAGTTCCATCACTGTTAAAGGTACGGTATTGCACATAACGCCCTTAAGTGTTCTTTGTATATGAAGCACCAGTTGTGCCAGTTACTGCATCTCTTACAATTCTGATAGTTCCATTGGTGGATACGGGTTACCTGAGAAATGAAATGAAATGATCGCATAGCGGGCAGATCCGGTCAGCTGTTGTTTGGCGGCCTGTAACTAGTAATCTGATTTGACGCCACTTCGGCGATCAGCGCGTCGATGATCATGAGACGAAATGATGAGAATAACACGAACATACAGTTCCAGAGTGTAGAAAATCTCCGATACCACCAGAAATCGAACCCAGGACTCCACGATCTAGAGGCATCGACGTTCACCGATAGACCACGTGCTGTGGACTGATATCTAAGTTTTGATGCGTGTTCCTGTGCCTAATTGATAGTTTTGTGACCTTTGTTACTTCCTCATTTTTTCACTATATAACCCTTTTTATAGTGCTCACACACTGAGGTAATAAAGTCATGGGATTCCTTCTAATCTCGTGTCGGATCTCCTTTTGGTTCAAATGGCTCTGAGCACTATGGGACTCAACTTCTGAGGTCATTAGTCCCCTAGAACTTAGAACTAGTTAAACCTAACTAACCTAAAGACATTACAAACATCCATGCCCGAGGCAGGATTCGAACCTGCGACCGTAGCAGTCTTGCGGTTCCAGACTGCAGCGCCTTTAACCGCACGGCCACTTCGGCCGGCGGGATCTCCTTTTCCCCGGTGTAGTGCAGCAGCTCGATGTGGTATCGACTCAACAGGTCGTTGGAAGTTCCTGGCAGGAATATTAATATGCCTTTATAGCCGTCAATAATTGCGAAAGGATTCCGATACAGGATTTTGTACACGAACTGATCTCCTGATTATGTCTCATAAATTTTCGATATGATTCCCTCGGGCGACCTGGGTGGCGAAATCGTTCGCTAAAATTGTCCGGAACGTTCATCAAACCAATCGCGAACAGTCGTCGCCGGTGACATGGTCCATTGTCATAAAAAAAAAAATCGATCGTTGTTCGGGAACATGAAGTCCATGATGGCTGCAAATGTGCTCCAAGCAGCCGGTCATAACAAATTCCAGTCAATGATGGGATTATTTCGACCAGAGGAACCAGTACATTCCATGTAAACACAGCCCAGACCATTAAGGAGCTTGCAAAAGGCCTTGTTCACAGCTTGGGTCCATGACTTCGTGGGATCTGCGCCACACTCGAACCCTACCATCAGCTCTTACCAACGGAAATCGGAACTTGACTACGCCACGGTTTTACAGTCGTCTAGGGTCGTATGACCATATGGTCGTAATCAGAGGAGAGGCACTGCAGACGATGTCTTGCTGTTAGGAAAGCCACTCGCTTGGGTCGTCTGCTGCCAGTCCCGTTAACGCCAAATCGCCCAATTTCGCCCCGCTATCCTATTGCACACGTTCGTCATACGTCCCACATTGATTTCTTCCTTTGTTTCATGAAGAGCTACTTGTCTGTTAGCACTGATAAATCTACGAATTCGCCGCTGTTCTGATTGTCATGTGTATGGGAGGCAGGCCACTGCATTGTCATTGGTGACAAGTAATGCCAGAATTTTGGTATTCTCGGCACACTTTGACCCTGTGGATCTTAGAAAATTGAATTCCCTCACGAATTACGAAATGGAATATCCCATGGATCTAGATTCGCCAATGTGCTGTCATTTTATACCTTGTGTTCTCGATATTACTGCCATCTGCGTCCGCAGCTCGTGGTCGTGCGGTAGCGTTCTCGCTTCCCACGCCCGGGTTCCCGGGTTCGATTCCCGGCGGGGTCAGGGATTTTCTCTGCCTTGTGATGACTGGGTGTTATGTGCTGTCCTTAGGTTAGTTGGGTTTAAGTAGTTCTAAGTTCTAGGGGAATGATGATGATGATGATAGATGTTAAGTCCCATAGTGCTCAGAGCCATTTGCCATCTGCATATGTGCATACCGCTATCCCAAGACTTTTAACACGTCAGTGCATGTTAAGGTGTCTTTTGTTTGTGGTTCCATTTCTACTGTTCTGTCTTCCGTATATAGCGTTGTGTCATGTGTATGCATAGTTCATCAGTTTTAGCAACTGATGTGTTGATATTTCTCCTTTTTTCCCCCCTTAATCCTACAAAAGGTTCATTACACCTATCCCTCGCGAATAGTGCCCACGTGAAATTCAAAAGAACTGTTTCTGACCTTTAGTACTGTCACTGTCTACTGTTCGCATCTACATGTACATGAATACGAACCTAAACACATTCAAGTGGCTGGCAGTGAGTTCACCGAACCACCTTCACAATAATTCTCTATTATTACAATCTCGAACAGCACACGGAACAAACGAACACCTATATCTTTCCATCTGATCGTTTCTTCCTAAGTAGGTCGGTGACAACAAAATATTTTCGCCTTCGGAGGAGAAACATGGTGTTTGAAATTTCGTGAGAAGATTCCGCCTCGAAACGCTCCACCGCGAGGAAAAACGCCTTTGATTGAATTATGTCCACCCCTAATCCTGTATCATTTTCGTGCCATTCTCTCCCCTACTTCTCAGTCATAGAAAACATGCTATCCTCCTTTAAACTTTCTCTATGTGCTCCGTCAAATTTGTCTGGTAAGGATCTTACATCGCGCAGCAGTACTACAGAAGGACAAGAGTAGTGTAGGCAGTCTCTTTAGTAGCTCTGTTACATTTTCTAAGTGTCTTGCCTATAAAACGCAGTCTTTGGTTTGCCTTCCCCACAACATTTTCTGTGTGTTCCTTCGAATTTAATTTTTTCGTAATTGTAATTCCTATGTAGTTAGCTGGATTTACGGCCTTTAGACCTGATTGATTTTTCGTATAACCGAAGTTTCAAGGATTCCTGTAAGCACACGTTTGGATGACCTCACACTTTTCAGTATTTAGGGTCAATTGCTAATTTCTGCACCATACAGGTATCTTCTCTAAATTTTTTGAAATTTGTTTTAATCTTTTTATGACTTCACTAGAAGATAAACAGAACATCATCTACCAACAGCCTAAGACGGCTGGTCAGATTATCTCGTAAATCGTTTGTACAGATAAGGAACAGCAAAGGGCCTATATGACTACCTTGGGGAACGCCAGAAATCACTTCTGTTACTGTAAAACTGACAATAAGCTATGAGCCGCGCGTGGCTCGCGTTCCAGTCATCCTGTATTTTACACCCTGCTTTTAATGTACTACCTACCACCTCACTACGTTAATTTAAATTACTACTGTTGCTGCTTTGCCTGACCGTGGGCGGCGTTAACAGCGCGTATCGATAAATCCACTCTCGTAGTATCTTTGCTCGACTGCTATTACTCCCCGGTCGTTGTGTGTCGTGAGCCAGTTCGGATTGGAAGTTCTCGCTGCCAGGCAGTTGGAACGCGTTTGGAGTGCAGTCCGGACCTGCTAGTCGGAGAGTTGCAATGCGGCACTGGTGCAGTTGGATTGGAGCAGCAGTGAGGTCTGCGTCGACATGACTCGCCCTACCATTGCCGCCACGCATCACTTGAGCCGGGCCACGGTCTTGGTCTTGGTGGATCGTCGGTCGGTCGTCCTACCGGACGACGCTTTTTGGCTCGCCGATCGTTCATGAATCGGCTGTGTGTGTGTGTGTGTGTGTGTGTGTGTGTGTGTGTGTGTGTGTGTGTGTGTCATCGTGTGTGCCTAGTTACTGTTGGGTATCGTTCAGGTCTTCGTGCAAGTGTTTATCAGGTTGTGTGTGTATTTGGCGTTATTTCCAATGACGACTATTCTAGATGTTGTCGGCATTGTGAGAGGGGTCAATCGGAAAGTGCGAGGAGAAGAGTTCACGGCGACAGTTCGGATCGTGAGTTGGGCCCTGGCAGTCACTGGCAACGCGTCTGGAGCGCAGCCCGGGACAGCCAGTCACGGGCTTGCAGCAGCCAGTGAGCCCTGCGTGGACACCGCCCGCCCGACCTTTGCCGCCAGGCCTGATTTTTGGTGGATTGTTGTTCGGTCGGTTGGTCCGAGGACATCTCCGTGCGACGTAGTCGACTGGGCCGCTGGCGGTCTCTGAGCAGTGTCGGAGTCTGTCTGGAGCTGACCCAGGACGTGAAGGTTGAGTGGTTTTGAGCCTTACGTTGTTGGTTCCGGAGTTGCTGTTGTGAAGGTTTTCCTGTGAGGAACAACGAGTGAAGTGCTCGAGATAGCTGCCGTCAGGTGGATTCGATCAAATTAATTTATCCATAGTCAAGTGCACCAGTGGAATTTTCTGCCTAGTGGTCGTTAGTGTTCTGGTTACCTGCCATGGCCGCTAACGTAGTTTTTAGGCAGTGTCTTTTCTTGACCTGTTGTTGCTGCCCAACATGTTGTGTAGTTTTGGCAGCTCATTTCACATACTCCGTGACTGTCCCTTGGTTGGGTTCGCACGAATTAAGTGTAGCTCGACTCACCACCTGTCTCGCGTAATTGAACGAGGGCAGACCGATCCATTGGAGACACCTGAATGCCGTCCTCTTAATTATCGTTTTGGCAGTGTTAATGTTGTTGTAATTTAACTGTATTTTATATTTTTAATTTGGCAATGTTAGTTGTGGGCCTTCAGCCCTGGAAACATGTTCTCAGAGTTTCCTTCAAATCCAAACATTATCGCCTTCTGCTCTTGAAAGGTCATTGTAATTTCCTCTGAAAGATTTTACAAGCTACTGTGGGCCTTCCGCCGTTGGTGTTGCAAAAAGGAAATTTTCAAATCTACTGCATTGTTTTACCGATTGTTGTAGTATATATTTCCTTTAATTTGCAGAATTTAACTTTGTGGACTTCAGGCATCTTATTGCGTTTGTTTATCTCTTTCTGTGCACCTGGTGGGCTATCATACCTGTTAACATCTTAAGACATTGTGGCCTTCTACCTTCAGTAATCATCATAGTATATTTGGAATTTTGAATATTTAATCAGGCGGCCTTCAGCCGCTCCGCATGCTGATTTCATATATGTACATGATTTATCTTACTCGTAAATTTAACTGTGTGCCATGTCTTTTCAAAATTGAACTTATTCTATAGTATCTGTTTGGAAGCCTTCAGCCGCGAAGCAAATTTAATTCTTTCAAAAGTGTATTTGCGAACTAAATGATAATAAATTACAATTGTGAAATGAATCCGACCGCAACTCCCTTGGCCCTTCGCACAATCCTAATTACCTGTTACCCTGCGTGATTTAGCGGGCGTTTCAGGCTATGTATTCCAAAACGGCTTTTCAAGAGCGGTATGGCTTAACATACAAGGTGATTGCGTACTGATGTTACAAACTTTCGGGGATGATGGAGAAGGGTGAACGAATCAATTTGAGGTAAGGGTCACTGGTCCGGAAATGACCGTGTCGAAAGTTATAGGCTAAAATCTTTCAGACGTATCAAACAGTGGTACAAGCTCTCTGCTTTTTATACTTTAGGAGGAGGTAGAATGGGTCAAAACAAGGGAAAAATGTCCAGTAAACATCGGCTTGGAAGTGCATACCTTACGAACCATGAGCAGCACTTGTTCATCTTCACTGCTGCGAAACACATCTCTTCTACCGAGCAAGTGCTCATAGCTCTTAAAATATACACTTTATAGTGTATATTTATTGTTTTGACCCATTCTACCTCCTCCAAAACTATAAAAAGCAGAGAGCTTGTACCACTGTTTGATACGTCTGAAAGATTTTAGCCTATAACTTTCGACACGGTCATTTCCGGACCAGTGACCCTTACCTCAAATTGATTTGTTCACCCTTCTCCATCATCCCCGAAAGTTTGTTTATAGCCTATGTTTACGGGACATTTTTTGTTTTTCTTTTCCATACTATTTCCTCCTAAAATATGGAAAGCAAAGAGCTTGCATCACTGTCAGATGTATCAGAACGAGTTTTAATTACAGGTTTGGACTCGATCGTTTCCGGACCACCTCAAATTGATATATTTACCCTCCTCAGTAATCCCCAAAAATTTTTGACATCGTCACGGAATCATCCTATACACACAGACGTGCTCTGAGCAAGAAATATTAATAGTGTCACTGGTTCTCGGATGACTTTTTTCGTGCACTCAAAAGCTCAGTAGCAGCCTTTGCTGTTTTCCATTATCTCGTTTTGGGTGATAAGTATTAGCCAGTGGTTGACCGGGCGATGTGACAGTCTGGTAATGATTCCCTATCTACACTTTACTGACGTCACTGTAAAAGAGTCTGAAGTATAGCTCAAGTATACCTATTGTGTAACAGTTTTCCCTTCGAAATGCCTTTGGATTCTAAGTAGTTATGAATTCGGTTAAATGATGTTTCTAGCACAAGAACACGTTTCTTTTATATAGAGTGGAGACAAACTTCCTGGAAATAAAGTCAGAGCAGGGTACGGCCCGCCAAACAGAATATTCCAGATAACCATAGCTGTGTGACAGGCGTCCAGCGACGAACGAACGGAAATGTGTGCTCTTAATCTTTCTCCAGCGAACACCTGTTACGCTAAAGAGCACAGTTATTGATTAGATGAAGATAATCGTTTCAGCCGAGTAGTCGAAAGTAGGCAAACGTTAGATTCCTTGGCTTGTTACAATATATACGAATTTTGTATAATTTTTACTGGATAACATTTGACTGTTCAGAATGTACGTTTAAAGTACGTTAAAGCCACCAGTTTGTTGAGATAATAATGTGTACTGCAGAAACAGCGCTACTGTCAGGTGCAATGATCTGAAGACAACACGTTTCAATTTTTTCTAATGTACAGTGAGCAAGAATTCACTCTAATTCTAACAGCTATAGTTCATCAATAAACGTGAACTGAGACAATCGTGAAAAATAAAACAGAAAATTTTTAAACACTTATTTTTATACCGGACAGTGGTTTTACAAAAACTGCTCGAAATTCTAGCAACCTTCATCGCTACATAGTTGACATCTTCGATGAAATGAAAAACAGCCACAGCATGACATTAATGGCGGCAGTGTATTCGAAGAAAACCGCTTCGCCTACCGTACTAACTTTCGCACGCCGGTCGCTCACTCGCAGTCGTTTTGTGGCCATAGCCCCACAATGGTATGTTTCCCGAATATTGTTGATGTGCAAAAATTTTATCGGTTCGATGTCCCCTACTCTGCTCTATCTTACTATCAGTTCTTTATCCCCACCCTGTACGTTGTGCTTCCCCCTCTCTTAACACAGAACATAGAGGATCGTTTCATTTCATTTTTCACTTTCTATGTCCACGCGACAGACATACAAATTTTGCAAACTTGTGCGTCCAATACGTAATGCAACACATTTTTGTTCGTCCAATTTCGGTTGAAAATATGTGGATTTTGTTGTTGGACGCCACGGAAAATCCCACTTCAGGCCATATAGTTTCATTAAGTTCCGATGGTCGTACGTAGCCTTCAAAATGGAGTCTGTAATGGAATTGCGTTCCAAGGAGAGATCTCTGATTGAGTTTCTTTTTGCGGAACAGCAGAGAATCGCATATTTTCATAGGCGGTTACCGAATGTCTACGGAGACCTGTGCAGTGTACAAAAGCACGGTGAGTTCGTTGGTCGCGGCGTTTGTCATAGTCGTATAAGGTTGCGCAAACATATCCGATGTTCGGCGTGTCAGCCGGCAGAAGACATCTGTGACTCCTGGGATGGGCGGGCAGTCTCATTCGAGGTGATCGACAGATCACAATCAAACGTCGCACAGCACAGCTTCAGATAATGCATTCAGAAGCGTTTATTTTTTTTTTTTCAAATAATTTTCATCACAACAAGACTGATATTTAAAAGAGCATTTCCTTTTAGTATCAAATGAATTCCGTCTCATATACGAAAACATCACGGTCTTTTATCACTGAAGAAAAATGAAGTTTGTTATTGTTTCGCGTCGACTTCGACGGGTCGTTGAACTTTAACCTTTCTGTGGTGCAATTTCTTTGAAAATTACTTACTGGCTAATCGCAGATTGCTTTTGTGTACCTGTGTTACACAAGCAATTTCACAGCAAATGAGTACAGTAATTAATGTCACAGCAACCTTCATACGGCATGTTAACGGAATGGTAGTTCAGTACTTCATGTAGATGGCGAACGATATCCGAGATTTTCTCTGTGAATCTGCAAAGGCCAAACCTTGTTCCCTTATTGAATGTAGACATGTTCAGACCATGCTATGACGTCATCATTTTTATACAGTCAATGTATCACCTCAGTACGGTGATGACTTCGAAGCGCGTCTAAATGATAGCAAAAAAAATTACAGTATGCTTGCTGCACTCTGTATCAATCACCTCAATGATAGCTGGAAATTATAAAGCAGTTTCCAACAAAGATGAATAGGAGCATAGGCAGCGGTCATCAGAAATGGCTCCAAGCACTATGGGACTTAACATCTGAGGTCATCACTCCCCAAGACTTTGAACCACTTAAAGTTTACTAACCTAAGGACATCACGCACATCTATACCCGAGGCGGGATTCGAACGTGTGACCGCAGCAGCAGCGCGGTTCCAGACTGTAGCGCCTAAAACCACTCGGCCACAGCGGCCGGCGCAGCGGTCGTTTTAGCATCTTATTAGTAGCAGTGATGAAACTACACATTATGTATGAGTAAATCAAAGTGCTTCTATAAAATGAAGTTCGTATCTTTCTACTAATAGCTCATAATGGCTAGATAGGACGAGCGAAAAAGAACAACAATTTTTTTCTAGAGAACATATACTTTTAGTTTATTTACATACATATATACATTCAGTTACAGTCGGAATACTGTCGGTGAACCCATCAGCTTCTACGGACTTGTTAGGCACGACACACACTTCGGTAGAGAGGGGGGGGGGGGGGGGGATACAGGCATTGACGAATTGCTCAAATGGTTCAAATGGCTCTGAGCACTATGGGACTCAACTGCTGAGGTCATTAGTCCCCTAGAACTTAGAACTAGTTAAACCTAACTAACCTAAGGACATCACAAACATCCATGCCCGAGGCAGGATTTGAACCTGCGACCGTAGCGGTCTTGCGGTTCCAGACTGCAGCGCCTTTAACCGCACGGCTACTTCGGCCGGCGACGAATTGCTCCTCATGGTCCATGTTTACGCTGTTGATGTGCAAATATTCAACAAATTCGTAGTATACTCTTGACAATTATTGAACTATAAGGGAAAAAACATAAATTAGTAACAAACTATGGTGTGCACACACTTTATTCATCATGTAAACGTCACTACCGATATCCGGATTTAGGTATTGACATGTTCGATATGCCTGCCATCATTGGCGAATAGCGAATAGCGAAATTCTGAATGACCCACTGAACTGTCGGAACATCGATGCTGTCGATGAGCTACTGTGTGGCTATTTTCAGTTTGAACGTCCTAATGGAAACCGTTCAGAAGTTATGACGATTTTACTTCATATTGTTCAGTAATTGTCACCCGATACCTATGGATGCCAGCGGCATCTACTGCAGTTGGTAATACACAAAGCGTGTCTCTAACAACCCGAAGAACCTTAGCTTAAACGTTATTAACTTATCACAACAGGTCACAGAGTCTACAAAGTACACATGCGTTGAAGAAATATAACGCTAGCGCCACTTTGAAGTGCTGTGACATGCACACGCAAAATAACCACATTGTTATAGCAGAAAGAATCGCCAAATACTTACTGACAGGCTTCTTCTTCTCAGCTGAGCATTGGTGCTGCTGGCGGTGCGTCATACTAGACGGACGTATGTACAGTAAGTGACGGTGCTCGAGCAATTGAAGTATAAAAATTAATATTGACCGTGGGGTGGAAGGCCGACTTCGTACACTACTGGTGCCCTCGGGCCCATCGGCGTTTTCGGGAAAAGTGCATCGTTGTTGACCACAGGAGTGAAGCAGACGGGGGGGGGGGGGGGAAATAATGTCATTGCCCGAGCGCTGGATGCTGATGTCGGCGATCCCTGGAAAAGCTGAATTCCACGAATGTTGATGCTAAAATCAGCGAATTCCCACCTGTATGGCCACTCATCCTATACTCCCATAGAGCTCTACTCTAACGTAACACAGGTATAGTCTGATTGCCCACCTGTGTGCTTGAAGGCTACCAGCCTGTACTCTGCTGTTGTAGAGATCACAAAACCTGCTCGTGAAGCTATCCAGCTTTCCACAACGTACACCACAGACAAATTATACAGCCCCTCCCGCCGGAGGTTCGAGTCCTCCCTCGGACATACGTGCTTCTGTTTGTCTTAGCATAAGTTAGTTTAAGTTACTTTAAGTAGTGTGTAAGTCTAGGGACCGATGACCTTGGCAGTTTGGTCCCTTGAAATTCACACACATTTGAACATTTGACAAATTAGGAGCGGAAGAGGAGTTATATGGAGATGAGCTGAATCTATGATAGTGTGGGAAGAATTTGACAGAGCACTGAAAGACCTAAGTCGCAACAAGGCCCTGGGAGCAGACGTCATTCCGCCAGAACTACTGACAGCCATTGGAGAGCCAGCCATGACAATACTCCTCCATCTGGTGTGCAAGATGTATGAGACAGGCGACATACTGTCAGTCTTCAACACGAATGTAATAATTCCGGTTCCAAAGACAGCAAGTTCTCAAAGGTGTGAATATTACTGAACTTTAAGTATAACAAATCAAGACTGCCAAATACGAGGGTTGAAACTTTAATAGTGGCGACTATTTATTAACAGCTCGTACAAAATAGATACGTGTTTCAAAGTTTTGCTGACCTTCAAAGTAGTCACCAGCATTGTGTATAACCCGTTGCCAGAGATGTGGAAGTCGTAAGATACTCTTAGCAGTGCCAGTTGTGTTGACAGTTCGAGCGGCGCGGTCAATTTCCCGACGAATTTGTAGCAGTTCTGTAGCGAATGCCGTGAAGTGTTTCCTTCAGTTTATAAATCGAACTGAGCTCACGAGGGCTTAAGTCAGGAGAGTGCAGTAGATGGTATATCACTTAGTAGTCCCATCAGTCAAACAAATCAGTAACAGCTTGCACTGTACGTACTTGAGCATTGTCCTGCAAAATGATGGTCAGGTCCTGCAGAAAGAATCATCACTTCTGTCTCTAAGCTGGTCGTAGGTTGTGTTCCAAAAAAAGAACAGCATAGAGACAGAAGTGATGACACTTTCTGCAGGACCTGACCATCATTTTGCTGAGAAGGTGGTGAGACGGGGTTGTAGTCTATCCCGTATGTTATTCAATTCCTAGCTTGGGCAAGCAGCAAGGGAAACAAAAGAAACATTGGAGTAGGAATTAAAGTTCAGGGAGAAGCAACAAAGACTTTGAGGTTTGCCGATAACATTGTAATTCTGGTTGGTTGGTGGGTTTGGGGAAGGAGACCAGACAGCGTGGTCATCGGTCTCATCGGAATAGGGAAGGATGGGGAAGGAAGTCGACCGTGCCCTTTCAGAGGAACCATCCCGGCATTTGCCTGGAGTGATTTAGGGAAATCACGGAAAACCTAAATCAGGATGGCCGGACGCGGGATTGAACCGTCGTCCTTCCGAATGCGAGTCCAGTGTCTAACCACTGCGCCACCTCGTTCGGTTGTAATTCTGTCAAAAATGGCAAAGGACTTGAAAGAGCAGTAGAAGGGCTCGGACAACGTCTTCAAAGAGTTTATAAGACTAACATTAACAAAAGCAAAACAGGGATAGTGGAAAGTAGTCGAATTATATCAGGTTATGCTGAGGAAGTCCGATTAGGAAACGAGACACTTAGAGTAGTAGATGAATTTTGTTATTGAACAACAAAAAACTGATAATGGCGGACATGGAGACTATAAAATGTAAACTGGCAATGGCAAGAAAAGCGTTTCTGAAGAAGAGATGTTTGTTCGCATAGAATATAGCTTTAAGCGTTAGGAAGTCTTTTCTGACTGTATTCGTACGGAGTGCAGCCATGTTTAGGGAAGAAGAGAACAGAAGCTTTTGAAAGGTGGTGCTACAGGAGAATGGTGACGATTAGGTGGGTAGACCACATAACTAACGAACTGGTACTGAACATGACTAGGGAGAAAAGAAATTGGTGGCAGAACATGACTAGAGTAAGGGATCGGTTGATAGGACACTTTCTGAGGCACCAAGGGATCACTAGTTCATTGTTAGAGGAAAAGGGGGGGAGGGACTGTGAATGGAGAATAAGAGATGAATACAATAAGCAAATACAGAATGATGTATAAGCTGCATTAGTTACTCAGAGATGAAGAGGCTTTCACAGGATAGAGTCGCATGGAGAGCTGCATCAAACCATTCTTCGGGCTAAAGAGCACAAGAAGAATGCCGGCTGCGGTGGCCGTGCGGCTCTAGGCGCTTCAGTCCGGAACCGCGAGACTGCTATGATCGCAGGTTCGAATCCTGCCTCGGGCATGGATGTGTGTGATGTCCTTAGGTTAGTTAGGTTTAAGTAGTTCTAAGTTCTAGGGGACTGATGACCTAAGATGTTAAGTCCCGTAGTGCTCAGAGCCATTTGAACCATTTTTGAACTCAAGAAGAATGTTGTTTTCGTTTATGAATAGTGTTACCGAACTGTTAGATCTACGGTGCGGCTGTAAGCTGAACGGCATGCTGATCGTACCGAGCCCCCACGATCAGTCTCCGGAAACATTACACATTTTTGTCGAAAAATTGTGAAAAATTAATCTCGCATGTACAGTCAACATGTCTGTCAACGTGTTGGGTGGACTCTTGAAGAGTCGCATGATTGGTCCCTGTTTTACTGATGGGTCTCTAAACAGCTTTAACAGTTCCAGGCAGATATGCTGCCGTGTCTGGAAGACAACCCACCGGACATACGGCAATCCGTGTGGCAGTAACATTACGGATGATCCGCCCATTCTCTTTGAACAGATAGTATGGAGGTCCTTCGTTCGTTGTTTGGTGAACGAAAAACGGCCGGCACACTCGCAAGGCTCAACATGTCTGACCTTGTATCTGTGTGAAAATTAAAACAAGAAGTCTGCAAGGGAACACCGCTGACTCTCGAAGACAAAGTGACGAATAGCATGGCAAGTCCAAATGAAAAATTCAGAATGGAAAATTGTCTGCCCGCCATCACTTTACGGGCGACGGCCATGCCACAGTGGCTACACCGGTTCCCGTCAGATCACCGAAGTTAAGCGCTGTCGGGCGTGGCCGGCACTTGGATAGGTGACCATACGGGCCGCCATGCGCTGTTGCCATTTTTCGGGGTGCACTCAGCCTCGTGATGCCAACTGAGGAGCTACTCGACCGAATAGTAGCGGCTCCGGTCAAGAAAACCATCATAAGGACCAGGAGAGCGGTGTGCTCACCACACGCCTATCTGCTTTGCCTTCTGAGGATGACATGGCGGTCGGATGGTCCCGGTGGGCCTCATGTGGCCTGATGACGGAGTCCTGCTTATCACTTTACGGCATACTAGCCGTTACCTGCGACTGCGCTCGCCAGTCAGTAGTTTTGTTATGGTGAGTGGTGGTGAGTAATTGAGTTAGTAATTTATAAACTTCTGCTATATAGCGGTGCAGATGTGTATGTGTGTATGTATAAATGCATGTAATGCCCGTGAGCAGGTACATAATGAACGAGTTTCTGAAAAATGGTATATTACCTACTTGAGCTGTTGGTAAAGTACTTTATTTATACCGCCAGATTCAGTTGTCTAACCATAATCGCGTTCGTAAAAGCATTCACAGCATCACGTTAGGTGAAATATAAACTTGTTACCGTCAAGTGATAAAACCGCGAATAATACACTGTTATCATATCGTAAAATAAATTACATCGTCAGTCTATAGAAACTGTGCTACGGAGCGTACTTATTCATGTTAAAATTATAATCGACGTTGACTGAACGGTCAGACGACTGAAACTGGTTGTATTTTACCAGCAGCTCAAGGCGGTAATGTGACATTTTTCAAATATGTAACAGCTGAACTGTGGCTCTTAAAAGTATATTTGGAGCTCGTTTCTATCATTTTTCCACGTGTCGCATCTTAGTAAAAAAATATTCACGATCTGAACTGTACACAATTCTGTAAATAACGTTTTGGTTCTTGCCTTCTTTTGCAAGGATGTAAAGATTTTGTGGGTTCGATACAGGTGGGAACGTCGTATGCAGTTGCCCACGAGAAAATCACGGTTTTACGACATGTACACAGGCAACTTTGTTTGCCTTGGGTTTTATTTCTGGTCATTCCAAAAGCAACTTATGGTGGTAATTTCAACTGAAAAGACGTATTCTCTCGGAATAACAAGCATAAACTCGAAAGCAGCTGTCTGCTGTTTTCACGACTATATCACATCACATGTTCTCCGTTTGGTGTACGGTATGGGTACACCAATAATTTGTACTCTACCTCTGTCATTTTTTCTAAAATGCGATCTTAGCAGCAGCGTGGTTATGGACTGAAGCGCCTAGAACCGTTCGGCCACAGCTGCCGGCAAACACAGTTGAATGACATTAATAAACTTCCGTTTCCACTGGGAATGTGTATAGGCATAATTCAATTACGAAAGTCGCATATGCCATGGCGAACGCTTTACGAGCAAGCAAATATGATAACATTAAGTGTAACAACAATTTTGAGTGAGAAATATTTGTGCTGCTGTGATCTTCGTGTTTTATATCATTAGATATTTATCCTTACTGTTTTATAAATTCAAAAGGGAACATATGAAGACAATGTTCCGTGGGTGGGTACAATGGTTGTACTTGAGTTGGTGAGACAAAGAAAATAAATGTGAAAAACGCTAAATATTTCTGTATGTTCAACAGTATCAGATTCTGCAGTTTAATGAACTGAGAAAAAAGAATTCAGCGTACAAAGTAGTTAAAATTATACTCCTACTTTGCGCTATTTGTAGATCTTTTTTAATTTGCATGAACCACTGATTCTAAGGGTGTTGAACGGTCTCACACACTTCAAGAAATGGCAAAGAAATCAAAAAATGTTCTGCCTTTATTTGAGTACTGAAGCAATGTTACCGCAACTTGTCCGACTCTTTTGTACCTAACAACTGACTTTTACATTTACGAGAAAAAAATTGCAGATAACAGAAATAGAAAACGTTTTAACAAGTACTCGCGTCTCATCTTCGAAGTACTAACCAAACAGTGTTACGTGGAGGCTTTTCCAAGATAAAATATGCGAAGCCTGAATAAAAAATCAAGTGTGGGCTGCCTCGCTTCTGCATCTGACAAATTAGAGTTTCTCTCAAAGCCTCTGCTTGTAGATGACTATAAATAAATAATTAGTGTCGGGACTGAGCATCGAAGGAAAAGGTAGTTTTTAAGTATTATAAGGAGACGCACTCAAGAAAGAATCACAATGCTTTCCGTGACTGAGAAAATGAAAATACTGCATATTCGGAGGCTGTGGGGCAGTTAGCGAAGACGGCGTCCGTGATTGCCCGCCAGAAGTTAACAAGATTGGAAATTTAATAAAATTCAAGTACCTCGGAGCACTCTCGGGAGTGGAGGACTTATTAAATGACGGAAACGATAGAAGTCGATTGTATAGAAGCGGGCGCACGGCACGGAACGCCGTGTTCGTTGCTGAAAGCAATCTAGCCTTAGGAAAGCAATGGTCTCCCTTTGCCATTCTCGAATCGCTATTTACTCCAATAAATGTCTGCGTGTTCTTCTGCAGAACTGATATTCCACGGACTGTATTGATATCATTCCCGAACGTTAAGGAACTCTGCAGCGAAATTCTACCAGACCCAGTTTTAAGCAAAAATGTTCCGTCTTGTGATGGGACATCCCCCTCTAACACTACCTTTTTTTTATAGACTTAACCGAAACCATGTATATTGTCGATTCTTGTATAAATGAACATTCTCGCCTGTTTCACTGAAAGAATTTCGTTTGATTTTGTACATGATGTATTATATTTCAGGTTTAAATGTATAAAAAAAATTAACTTCTTACAATCAGTATGTATTAACGGTTAAAAATTATTATTGTTTTAGAAATATTTGAAATTAGAAATCTGGCATACTTAAAATTAATTATTAAATTTATTTCTGGATTCATTTTTTAAATAATGTTATAACTTGGTGATGATTCTCCTTTTGTCAAGAAAGTTTGTTAGCTCTTTCACTTCGTAAACTCTTTGGAGTATTGTAAGTACCGCAGAATGTTTGTGTGAGTATATGATCGACAATAAAGCCTAGTTTGCACGACGACACTAGGTTACAGGCTACCGACCACTGCGCATGTCTTCGGTGAAACTAAATACTTTCGGTGTATTCCAACTTTGGCGACGCTAGTTGCATGAGTTTTGAGGTTATGTGTGTTCGTAGAGTGTAGAAATATGCAGTGAGGAACGGAGAATAATGTTCGCTATTTGGGTATCTGTGCTTTGCATAGATGTTTGTGGGATTTCAGTGAAGCTGATTACAAAAATAAGCAACATATTGCTGCTTCTGGGACCTTCACGTGCGCTCAGAGCACAGATAGTTTGACAATATCTGAGCTGCAGGGCAAAAATTTATTGAATTAGGAGCACATATACAACTGAATTAAGAAAAATACAAGCAAATGTAATTCTAGCTCTGCAAATGCTCTTGTCTAAAAGACTCAAATCCCATAGTTCGAGTTGGCCCACTTTTTTTTATTTAAGGAATTTTATTGACAGGAGGGAAGGCTACACAAATCAAGAAGCTGCATACTTTATTCAATATTCACCTATTTAAAACGTCGCAGCACTGCTCCCCATTCACATCTGTTTGAATTTTGAAATATTGCCACTGTACAGATCTATGTTCAAGACAGTAGTTTGCAAACCATTCTCTTCTTAATTCAGCCTTCTTCGAATAATTATTACTGTTAATGTTAATAATTATTACTGTTAATGTAAATAATTATTGGTGTTAATGATAAAGCGTCATCACCAACTAAAACCGCATCATATAGCATGCCGAGTGTTCTCTATTGCAATGCACGCAATGAGATACGTAATTTCAGTTCTGGCGACACTGCTTCATGCATTACAGTATCTTTATTCCATATCGCATAATGAAATCTATTTAGAAGAAACGTGAACTTTTCTGGTGACATTCTAAGGTAATTAAAAGAACTTCTTGGGTCTTCCATTACAAATTTTCAGCAAGGATGCTGAGCAACCGAGCTGAAGTCTTTCCTTCATCCAGTCACGAATCGAAAGACTTTTCTTGTTTTTTTTTTCTTATGCAGCGATTCCAGACAATAAGCTTTAACACCATCACTATTCGTGCGACGTGCAGCTGCAAAAACTTTCGTTTCAGACACGAGTCAGGAACACACAAAACGACGAAACTGAAGTGTATACTGGTTTCGCCGTGTCTGCAGTCAAATATGAAACCATTTGCGTGCAACTCATTCCACGCAACGTGTGGCGCAACCCAATGTCGTCGTGTAAACTAGGCTTAACAATGTAATTTGGAATATTAAGTGGAAATTGTAACAAGAGTGTGATATTTAATAATGTGACAAAGAATAAAATTCAAGAAATATACTGGCAAATCTTCATCTGTTATTTAGTCATCAGGAGCCCACAGCGTTAAATGAAAATTGCAGCCGCAAGAATGTACCCCTAGACGCTAGTATTCGAGCCAACAACATGAAGAGAAAATCAAGATAAGTAAAAAGTTTTTCTTTTATGTATTTTACGTCTCTAGAAACTTTTGAAACTATTGAAGAAACTAAGAAAAATTTAATAACGATGTGTGGGAGGGTAAGATTACAGTCTGCCATGTGGGAAGGTAAGATTACGGTCTGATTCTAAACTTTTACGTGCAGTGTGGCAGCAGGAGGTAAGCCAACCGGCACAGGCAGCAGAAATCTGGCTGTGCACGTGTCGAACATTGGGCGCAAACTGCCTCACGTGTTCTGCCATGTATTTCATGTTCCTTTTCTTGCTGGACCACCCAGTACGTGCTTTTCAGCTTGCAGTTCTTCCTCTTAGTCGTTTTCACTATGTGGTACAATCTGATTGCTCTTTCCCAAGCACTTTCATAAGGTAACAAAAAATTAAATTTTTCTATTACAGATTTTCTTCGTTTAGCAACAAATATTCTTCAGTTCAACTTAGCAATGACAGTAAGTACATATGCAACGACAATAATGCCTCTGGCTTTCCAGATAATGTTCTAGCGCGAATTAATAGAAAGGTGAGGGGAAGAGGATTCAATGTCCCGCCTACGCTGAAATCATTAGAGACCGAGTACAATTTCGAATTAAGGGAGGATGAGGAAGGAAATCGGCCGTTTCTTGTCGAAGGAACCGTACAGTCTTGTGTGTGGAGCGATTTAGGGAAATCACGGTAAATCTAAATCTGGATGGGTGGACAGGAATTTGAACCAACGTCCTCCCGAGTGAGATTCCAGTCAGCTACTTAGCTCGATAGTGTGAATAGACGTTAATTTTTGATACGCTGAAATATCCGATGAAAATTGACCGAATCTGGAAATACTGGTAGTCAACTGAAGATTCGAATAATACTTACTATAGTTTATATTGAACAAGCAGTAAAGGAAACAACAGAAAAATTCGGAGTAGGAATTAAAATCCATGGAGAAGAAATCAAAATCCATGGAGAAGAAATCAAAGCTTTGAGGTTCGCCGATGACATTGTAATTCTGTCAGAGGCAGCAAAGTATCTGGAAGAGCAGTTGAACGGAATGGACACTGTCATGAAAGGAGGATATAAGATGAACATCAACAAATGCAAAACGAGGATAATGGAATGTAGTCGAATTAAGTCGGGTGATGCCGAGGGAATTAGATTTGGAAATGAGACACTTAAAGTAGTAAAGGGGAGCAAAATAACTGATCATGGTCGAAGTAGAGAAGATATTAATGTAGACTGTCAATGGCAAGGAAAGCGTTTCTGAAGAAGAGAAATTTGTTAACATCGAGTATAGGTTTAAATGTCATGAAGTCGTTTCTGAAAGTATTTGTGTGGAATGTAGCCATGTATGGAAGTGAAACATGGACGATAAATACTTTAGACAAGAAGAAAATACAAGATTTCGAAATGTGGTGCTACAGAAGACTGCTGAACATTAGATGGGTAGACCATATAACTAAAGAGGAGGTATTGAATAGAATTGGGGAGAAAAGAAATTTGTGGCACAACTTGACTAGAAGAAGTCATCGGTTGGCAGGACATTTTCTGAAGCATCAAGAGATCACCAATTTTGTACTGGATGGCAGCGTGGAGGGTAAAAATCGCAGAGGGAGACCAAGAGATGAATATACTAAGCAGATTCAGAAGGATGTAGGTTGCAGTAGGTACTGGGCGATGAAGGAGCTTGCACAGGATAGAGTAGCATAGAGAGCTGCATCAAACCAGTCTCTGGAGTGAAGACCACAACAACAACAAGATAATTTAAAAGGAAGGCTGTCACATTATATTGGTGTGTTATCATGGATGACGGTTTATGATATATTTACGGTCAAAAGTAGATAGGGTTTACACTAATTTAGAGAAGGGCGTAATTAAACCACAAGAGAAGGAACATTTTTGTGTGGCTTATGTCATCATAACTAATACATGAAACTGAAACTGGTGAAAGTATGCGATAAATGACACGCTGTTAATTAAATGGTCCGTTTTTTATGCCGTGGTCGAATGGATTTCACCTTAAAACCCAACGTTCCGTCCCAAATGCGTAGAATTTTTCAGGTGGGATCAAAGCTTCTTTGAATGTCCGAATCACGCTCTTTCTCGCTACTGACTACAGCAAAATTCCGCTTACGTGGGCTTCCGCGCAGTGGCGTGACATGTTTTGAACACGCGAGCGCAATTGGTCGTTGTCGACTGCCGTCGTCACCTTAGTGTGCGCGAGTAATGAGTAGATGGGCAAATATCTATTAGGTACATTACTTACGTAGATTGTGGACGGTTGGGAATGTGGGTCTCATGGGATGCGTGCCAGGGTTAAGTTCCTAGAGTCGCGGTATTTATCTCAGTACTTGGTGGCTCAGATGGACAGAGCGTCTGCCTTGTAAGCAGGAGATCCCGCGGTCGAGTCCCGGTCGGGGCACACATTTTCAGCTGTCCCCATCGAGGTATATCAACAACACCTGTCGGCATCTGAGGGTTTTAATTAACTAACATTTATTCTAGAGAAGCTGCACGATCATCAATGGTATATGTCCTTTCGAGAACAGTTACTATCTTTATATATATTATTACCTCGGTTGCGGCCGGCTGCAAGCCTTTGGACGTGTGGGGCGCGTACCGACGCAAGGAGCGTGTTGTGCGCTTCAGCGATCGACCGGACCTGGAGGCGGACGGCGGACCGCCGTTGTGTTGAAGTTGTGTGCCACGCTGTTGCACTCATATGTCTGGGGAGCGCCCGATTTTGTGTATCGGATGCGACTGAGCCAAACATCGACATTAGCGATAGGTACAATTGCCATTTCCTGTGACTGTTTAGCTCGGTAGTTTTCTCATTGTTATTTGTTTGATGTTCACGTTCGGTTCCATAACAGACTTCTGGTTACTGATCCCGTTTCTGTCTCTAGGCAGGTAAGTTGTGTCTCCTTTCCTATAAACTTACTAAATTTGTTTCTTTAATGCTCCAATCTGAGTGTTATTTGCCAAGTTTGGTGTCAAGTGCCTAGTTGACTGCTGTAAGGCATCGGATTTGTGGTGACACGCATTTATATATTAAGTATGTTCATTTCAGGTGGCCAGCCGTTGTGACCGAGCGGTTCTAGGCGCTTCAGTCCGGAACGGTGCTGCTGCTACGGTCACAGGTTCGAGTCGTGCCACAGGCATGGCTGTGTGTGATGTCCTTAGTTAGGTTTAAGTAGTTGTAAGTCTAGGGGACTGATGACCTCAGATGTTAAGTCCCATAGTGCTGAGAGCCATTTGAACAGTTTTTGAGCGATTTCACGTGCCACGTCCTGCATGTACTATTACTGGAGTGCACAATTTCATGCGCACAACTTCATCTCTTGTCTTATTGAGTGCTTATACTACCAAGTTTGTGCCTTTTTTTTCTGTTTGTTAGGATGGGGCTTGTTAATCTTAATTATTACGGCATAAATTCCTCTTCTAAATTTACTTTGGTGTTTCTGACTTTATCTGGGAGGAGACTGAGCAGTGTAATGCCTTACTTTTACACATAAACAAGAACGATCTGTCACACTACTACACTTTAAAACACAGTTTATATGTAATTAATGTCACACATTCTCATACAGAACCTAGATCCGATTTCTTTTACATGCTGTATATGATATGATGCTATCATCCCCCTTCCCTGCTGTGTGAAAGGATGAATGAGCAAATGTATTTCTAGTTGCATGCTTGATGGTAGCAGACAAGCCTGTGTGCTAGAGAACAGTAGGACCAACATCGGAACAGGTAGCTACGCTTTCTAAAAGCAAAGGGGTTTCGATCTTCGAATGATCCTGTCTGTCCCTTGTCATGATGGTATAGGAAGCTGCCTCTCTGGTCGCTTCCGTTTGTATCTGTGAGGTACCCTCGGTAGGGGCCCAGGCCAGTGTGTCTGCGGCGAGCGTCTGAAGTGGTAAGATCTCCGACTAAGCGCGTCCCTGCTAAGTCCGTAGGACAATGGATTTCTTAAGATCAGCCTAACTGAAAATTTAATCACCTTTATTTCAGGTTTGGATGTAAAATACCTAATGTTATCTTAAATTGCAACACAGTGTATTTCGAGTGTGAAGTTCAGAATATGTTCCAGTAGTTGCTTTGTCACTACTTTGTGAGTAAAGTGGAACCACGTGTTGATGATCCTGAACTGTAACTAAGATCATCAATCTTAAATGCGAATGTGCGTGAGATTATAACGTCTCGTCTTGACAATATTTTCCAATATAGCAACTTTTCTTTACGTTCAACCCACGTGGGGTATACTTTGTGAGACCAGTACCGCGTGCTTACACAATTGTTTGACCCATCAGGTTAATAGTAAGACGATAGTAACCAGTTCGAGGTTTTTATTTTGTAAACTGCGTTTCGATGTAATTTATTTTAATTATCAAAATTATTGTGGAGTTACACTCTTTGTGTAAACCAAGTTGACCACGTGAAGCATGTGGCGTAATCATCAAAGTAGCCGTCAGCTATTCTTTTTGGGAAGATTTCACAGAGAGCTGGTATGAATTCAGTATAACAGTGTGTGGTAATTTCATGACGGACAGGATTGCGCTACGAACGTAACATCTTTGGGTGAATAGTGAATCGGTTGGTTGTGGTTAATGTCCTCTTGCATATGTTTCAACGTTCTTCATGCGCTATTTTGTGAATGCAGTGCTGTATGCAGTCTCCCAATCTTGGCTCCATATTTGATGTGTTCCGTAAGATTACAAACTCACATTTTCACAATACTAAATAAGGCACCAGTTTAGTTATGAATCAAGTTTCATATGCTGAAATTTTAACAGAACAATGATCAATGTTAAAATAAAAGTCCAAATATAAACTGATTTATTTCTTTTTATTTAAATTCTCTTTATATATATATATATATATATATATATATATATATATATATATATATAAAATCACCGGTTGTCGTAAGATGACTATTAAAAGATTATAATTAATGTTAGTCTGGTTGGGAATTTGGTAAGCTAGACTGGATGCCTGGTGAAACAGTTGCTCAGTAATGCAAAGTT